>NW_027451320.1:0-33173 GCF_964194025.1 Convolutriloba macropyga
AAGAATGTCAACTTTGCTCTTATAACATATATTTGAGTCATCAAACGTCAATTGTACATAATTTTTTTCTCTTAATGTACAAGTCCTATAGAAAAATATCGTAAGGAAAGTTGTTCCTTTAGTGAAAACTAACACAAAACTACTTTAAAAGCATAAATTTTGCCCTTATAACATAAATATAAGTCATCGAACGTCAATTGTACATAATTTTTTTTCCTCTTATTGTATAAGTCAAAGTGAAAAATTTCCTAAGTAAAAGTTATTTAATTAGTGAAAACATAACACAAAACTACTTTAAGAATATCAACTTTGCTCACATAACATATATATGGGTCATCAAAATTTCAATTGTACATCAATTTGTCCTGCTTAATGTACAAGTCCTAGAGAAATTTTTCTTCAGGAAAAGTTGTTCCACTAGTGAAAACTAACACAAAACTACGTTAAAAATAATTTTTTTGCTCTTATATATATATATATATATATATATATATATATATATATGTATATATATATGTTATAAGAGTCATCAAAGGTCATTTGTACATCATTTTTTCCCTCTTAATGTACAACTCACAGAGAAAGTTTTCCTAAGAAGAATTTGCTACTTAAGTGAATACTAACACAAAATTACTTTAAAAAAACATATAAATGTTGCTCTTATAACATATATATGAGTCATCAAAGGTCAATTGTACTTCATTTTTCTCCTCTCCAATGTACAAGTCCTAGAGAAATATTTTGTAAGGAAAAGTTGTTCCTTTAGTGAAAACTAACACAAAACTACTTTAAAAAACATAAATTTTGCTGTTATAACATATATATCAGTCATCAAACGTCAATTGTACATAATTTTTTTCTCTTAATGTACAAGTCCTATAGAAAAACATCGTCAGAAAAGGTTGTTCCTTTAGTGAAAACTAACACAAAACTACTTCAAAAAACATAAATTTTGCTCTTATAACATATATATGAGTCATCAAACGTCAATTGTACATAATTTTTTTCCTCTTAATGTACAAGTCAATGTGAAACATTTCTTAAGTAAAAGTTGTTTAGGTAGTGAAAACTAACACAAAACTACCTAAAGAATATCAACTTTGCTCACATAACATTATATATATATATATATATATATATATATATATATATATATATATTTATATATATATATATATATATATATATATATATATATATATATATATATATATATATATATATGGGTCATCAAATATCAACTGTACATCAATTTTTCCTGCTTAATGTACAAGTCCTAGAGAAAATTTCTTCAGGAAAAGTTGTTCCACTAGTGAAAACTAACACATAACTACTTTAAAAAATAAATGTTGCTCTTATAACATATATAAGAGTCATCAAAGGTCATTTGTACATCATTTTTCCCTCTTAATGTAAAACTCACAGAGAAAGTTTTTCCTAAGAAAAATTTGCTACTTTAGTGAATAATAACACAAAATTACTTAAAAAAACATAAATTTTGCTCTTATAACATATATATTGAGTCATCAAACGTCAATTGTACATATTTTTTTTCCTCCTAATGTACAAGTCAAAGTGAAAAATCACTTAAGGAAAAGTTTAATTAGTGAAAACTAACACAAAACTGCTTAAAGAATATCAACTTTGCTCACATAACATATATAAGGGTCATCAATCATTAATTGTACATCAATTTTCCTGCTTATTTTACAAGCAGGAAAAATTGCTCCTTTAGTGAAAACTAACACAAAATTACTTTAAAAAACATCAATTTTGCTCACATAACATAGATTTGATTAATCAAAGGTCATTTGTACATCATTTCCCCTTCTTAATGTATAAGTTACAGAGAAAAATTTCTTAAGAAAAAAGTTGCTCCATTAGTGACTTATATCAGAATGTTGCATCTTTAAATTTTTTATTAGATGTTTTTTATTAGATGTCGTTTTTATTAATTTATTGTTTGTTCATAACATTGCTTTTTCAATTCAATTTCTTTTTGAGTCTTCTCTCAAAAGTATTAAGGAAATAATAGTTCCTAGTCGTCCCTCAAAAAAAAAATATGGTAGTTCTATTTCCTCTAATTCACGAAATAGCCGTCAAGAGACATGATAACCGTCGAGCCGCGGAGTTTTTAGTAAAAATCCCTTATAAACGAGGGAATTAAACCTGTTCGTTTCAAAAGGGAGTTAAGGTAAGTCTATCACATACTCAGGCAACAATCATAACATAGAGTAATCAATTGGCAAGAACTTTCCACCCGCGCGCATAATCGAACATGCAAGGAGACAACCCTTGTCCAGCAAGCGCTAAAAATTAATGATGCTGCCCAACTCCACCCCGGTTGGGAGTCTCAAGAAGCAACTACGAGGAGATACAAAAACCTGCGACTGCTCCGCGCAGGAGCTTCTTGTGACAATAACAGCTCTAATAGGGGATAGCTACCCCGTTTGGGAGTCTCAAGAGGTATCGATGAGGCGATGCAAAAACCTGCGACAGCTCCGCGCAGGGCTTCTTTTGACAATAACAGCTCCAATAGGAGAATTGCAACGTTTTCTCTTTCTATTCATGCATTTCTTGAAATATACAGATGTCCAGACAACACAAATAGTTTTACGTTCAAGATGCTGACGGAGAATTCGTTTTAAACAACTGCATTTATAAAACTTAAAACAGTGACTTATATCAAATTGTTGCATCTCTAAATTTTTAGATGTTTAAATTAGATGTCTGTTATTAATAATTTATTGTTTGTTCTTAATATTGCTGTTTTAATTCAATTTCTTTTTGAGTCTTCTCTCAAAAGTATTAAGGAAATAATAGTTCCTAGTCGTCCCTCAATAAAAAAAATATGGTAGTTCTATTTCCTCTTATTCACAATATAACCGTCAAGAGACATGATAACCGTCCAGCGGCGGAGTTTTTAGTAAAAATCCCTTATAAACGAGGGAATTAAACCTGTCCGTTTCAAAATGGAGTTAAGGTAAGTCTATCACATACTCAGGCAACAATCCTAACATAGAGTAATCAATTGGCAAGAACTTTCCATCCGCGCGCATAATCGAACATGCAAAGAGACAACCCTTGTCCAGCAAGCGCTAAATATTAATGATGCTGCCCAACTCCACCCCGGTTGGGAGTCTCAAGAAGTAAGGACGAGGAGATACAAAAACCTGCGACTGCTCCGCGCAGGGCTTCTTTTGACAATAACAGCTCTAATAGGGGAATTGCAACGTTTTCTTTTTCTAATCATGCATTTCTTGAAATATCCAGATGTCCAGACAACACATAGTTTTACGTTCAAGATGCTGACGGAGAATTCGTTTTAAACGGCTGCATTTATAAAACTTAAAACAGTGACTTATATCAGAATGTTGCATCTCTAAATTTTTACATGTTTAAATTAGATGTTTGTTATTAATAATTTATTGTTTGTTCTTAACATTGCTGTTTTAATTCAATTTCTTTTTGAGTCCTCTCTCAAAAGTATTAAGGAAATAATAGTTCCTAGCCGTCTTCAATAAAAAATATGGTAGTTCCATTTCCTCTTATTCACAAAATAACCGTCAAGAGACATGATAACCGTCCAGTGGCGGAGTTTTTAGTAAAAATCCCTTATAAACGAGGGAATTAAACCTGTCCGTTTCAAAATGGAGTTAAGGTAAGTCTATCACATACTCAGGCAACAATCCTAACATAGAGTAATCAATTGGCAAGAACTTTCCATCCGCGCGCATAATCGAACATGCAAGGAGACAACCCTTGTCCAGCAAGCGCTAAAAATTAATGATGCTGCCCAACTCCACCCCGGTTGGGAGTCTCAAGAAGTAACGACGAGGAGATACAAAAACCTGCGACTGCTCCGCGCAGGAGCTTCTTGTAACAATAACAGCTCTAATAGGGGATAGCTACCCCGTTTGGGAGTCTCAAGAGGCATCGATGAGAAGATGCAAAAACCTGCGACAGCTCCGCGCAGGGCTTTGACAATAACAGCTCCAATAGGGGAATTGCAACGTTTTCTTTTTCTATTCATGCATTTCTTGAAATATGCAGATGTCCAGACAACACAAATAGTTTTACGTTCAAGATGCTGACGGAGAATTCGTTTTAAACGGCTGCATTTATAAAACTTAAAACTGTGACTTATATCAAAATGTTGCATCTCTAAAGTTTTAGATGTTTAAATTAGATGTTTGTTATTATTAATTTATTGTTTGTTCTTAACATTGCTGTTTTAATTCGATTTCTTTTTGAGTCTTCTCTCAAAAGTATTAAGGAAATAATAGTTTCTTAGTCGTCCCTCAATAAAAAAAAATATGGTAGTTCTATTTCCTCTAATTCACGAAATAGCCGTCAAGAGACATGATAACCGTCGAGCCGCGGAGTTTTTAGTAAAAATCCCTTATAAACGAGGGAATTAAACCTGTCCGTTTCAAATTGGAGTTAAGGTAAGTCTATCACATACTCAGGCAACAATCCTAACGTAGAGTAATCAGTTGGCAAGAACTTTCCATCCGCGTGCATAATCGAACATGCAAAGAGACAACCCTTGTCCGGCAAGCGCTAAATATTAATGATGCTGCCCAACTCCACCCCGTTTGGGAGTCTCAAGAAGTAACGACGAGGAGATACAAAAACCTGCGACTGCTCCGCGCAGGGCTTCTTTTGACAAAAACAGCTCTAATAGGGGAATTGCAACGTTTTCTTTTTCTATTCATGCTTTTCTTGAAATATCCAGATGTCCAGACAACACAAATAGTTTTACGTTCAAGATGCTGACGGAGAATTCGTTTTAAACGGCTGCATTCATAAAACTTAAAACAGTGACTTATATCAGAATGTTGCTTCTCTAACTTTTTACATGTTTAAATTAGATGTTTGTTATTAATAATTTATTGTTTGTTCTGAACATTGCTGTTTTAATTCAATTTCTTTTTGAGTCTTCTCTCAAAAGTATTAAGGAAAAAATAGTTCCTAGCCGTCTTCAATAAAAAATATGGTAGTTCCATTTCCTCTTATTCACAAAATAACCCTCAAGAGACATGATAACCGTCCAGTGGCGATGTTCGAGTAAATATCCTTTATAGGCGAGGGAATCAAACCTGTCAATTTCAAAATGGAATTAAGGTAAGTCTATCACATGTTCAGGCAACAATCCTAACATAGAGGGAATAATTTTCAAGAACTGTCCATCCGCGCTCATGATAGAACTTTTTTGGGGAAAATATGCCAAAAAGTCTCCTAGGGTGTACTGGTTCCTTGCTACTGGTGACTACTAGTGGACCTTGGAGATAATAATTGTTATATATTATATGTTTTAGTAGATGATGTATATTATATTTTATACATAAAGGTTGGGTTATCGAATTTCTCAGGCGGAATAAAAGCATTTATAAATATGAAAAGCATTTATAAATAAAAATTTTCTCAAAAAGAACTACAAGAAAGAATAAAGAGAGAATAACAAAATGATATTTTACAGTATAATTTAGAGATTTACAGGAGAGATCTATTATTAGTGGGGAAAACCAAGTTATGAAATTGTCATTGCTCATAAATCGTTCTCTACGTCACAAGGGATACCTTAAGTGGTCTGTGGAATGCATTTTTACTTTTCTCAGAATTCATTCACACTTCTGGGGTATCATGACAATACAATTACCCTAAATACGTGGTGGGAGAAATTAGCATCAGATATCGATACAATAAAACGGTTTTATGTATAATGATTAGATCACTTGAAACTGAACTAAGCATCGCTTTATCAGAGATTAATTTCAATCATTTTGCTATATTAAATCAACATCGTTATTGGATTTTTGTTGAATTAAACTTGATCACAATACTTCAAACAATATATATTATATCGAAGTAAATTTTGTAGTTTATTTCTAACACCGCACTCGACACTCCAGCTTCCTGACATCCCAGTTGAGTGCTGCGCCACGTCCGTTGAGCTTGAAGTTTTTGTCCATTCTTGTTTTGCGGTCGTTCTCATCAGTCCGTCGCTTTTATCTACCTGCTGAATCGAAAAAAAAGTGTTAAACATTTTGAACCATTAGAGTAGAGGTCGTTTTACGATTAGCGAGTGTTTATTTGTAGGTTCATTCATGTGTCTGAGCCGAATGTTGAGAATGAATATGATGTCTGGCCTTGTCTGTTTGGCCGGATAAAGAAGTGATCCAACCAAGATTCTGTTATTCTTCTGATCCAATTCTTCGCCTTCGTTGTGTGCTGCCTGGAGTTTCAATTTCAAGTCAGCTTGAGTCTTGGGGGCATGCATTGATCCATTTGAATTTCCCCAAGCGTTGTTTCTATGTAGTGTTCTCGACTGTGACTTTAACCTCTTCTCGTTTGGTTCTGAAGCCTAGAAACCAGTGTAGTCTCTCTCCGTCTTCCATGTGAAGGGTTGCTTCGAGTGCCTTCTTGAAATTGGAGATCACAGCAATGCTTCCGGATGCCATCGTGATGTCTTCAATCCAGTCCACGATCAAGATGTGGCCGTCGGTCTCTGCTCTCACGAACAAGCAATGGTCGTTCCTGCTTCAGATGAACTCATTTCTTCAGGAAATTGCTTAACTTCTTGTAACAGTTGTTAGCAACATTTTTCAAACCATAGATTGATTTATTTAATCGACATACTATAACTTCTCTCCATCAGATCACCATTGCACAAATTCGTGTGGTTGTTCCAAGTTCACCTCATCCTCCATTGGTTTCAGAAATTTGTTAAAATTTCCACAACCTTGGCAACGAAAAAGTTAGGAAAATTTCGCGGAAATTACATTGAAACAAGATGGGTCTCGCGAGTGTATAAGTTGCTCAGAATTTTCCAGCACAGCCTTGAAGCTTGTCAAAAGGGATTCAATTGCTCTCAGGGAATTGGTTCTCGAATATTATCATAAATGCACTTACAATTTATTCTCGAAAAATGTTTGCGTTTTTTTCCTATTTGGAAAATTAAAAATTTTCAAAATTCTCAACTGGAGAAAAAAAAGACAATTCGATTCTTATTAGAAGGACATCAAGTACTTCGGTGATTATAACATTTCAAAAATCTGACGTGTCTGGCTGCAGAAAACCAGATGAATTTCTCCATAAAATCAGAAAAAGTGTCTTTCGAGTATCAGCTGCCAAAAGTCATTTACCTAATAGGTAAATGTCAAGGGGACTAAAAAGTCATCCATAACTGCATATTTAAAAAATTCATTGTTTTTTTTTACTTTTATGATTTTTCAGAAAAAGACTGCGTATTGAAGAGTTATATGTAATTAGAAGGACTTTATATTATAATGTCACGATCAGAGAAATAATAGTTTTGATGAAATCATCCGGGTTTTGGAAGAAAAAACTGTTCATTTTTTCAAACATCATTGCCGATGCGCTTTCATTTTCCCCATCTATTTGAATCAGTTCAAATACTAGAAAAAAAAGACAATTAGGCTAAATTGAGTATAGATGAAAATTGAAGAACTAGATGAAAGATTTTTTTCGTTGTTTTCTTTTTTCATTTAATTAACCCCATCTTCGTTCACATCGTTTAATAGTTACCTTTTTAATTTTATGAAGAACTTTTGTTAAGCAGTGAAACCAAAAATTTTCATAAATAAATCGAAGACTAAAAAAAGACATGAGAAAAGGATATATTTTAAGAATTCTTATCTGACTTAATGTATGATGTTTTTACTTACAGTTGTCAATTTTGAGACAACTACAGTTTCTAGAAAAGTAAAATACCCGCAAGATTGCGAAAAAATAGCTGCTATTGTCTCACTTGACCTGACTTGCCTCTGAAACAACAGAAATAAAAATGTTACAAATTGCCAAAAGTGCAAGCTTTTTTATTTGGACTTCATAGCAAGGCAAACACGGCAATGTTTCACTGCGAGAGGATACAGCGATCGGAATTGATAAGTTTAAAACAAGGTACTTGGTAATTCAGACTATTAACAAACACCAGCATCAAAGACTTTTTCATCTTTTTGTCCCATTTACATTTTTGAATTCATTTTGACGTTTTTGTTTTAGGTTGCCTTGTGGAACCATAATTCTTTAAAGGCAAGTTGAAAAAATTGAGCAAAGAAAGAAACTATCCCAAAACAGTCATAAACAATTTACTCAAAATTTCGATAAAACTGCAAAATTAGCTAAAGCAAAACATATGTGTAGGACGAAAAGAAAACATAGCAGGACCAACCCTGAAGAACAATGTAAAAGGAAATCAAAAGCTTAAGGAACCGACTATTAGTTGCATCAGAAAAACAGTTGAAGTGTCCAGTACGGCACTTCTGGCATCAGAGACCAACTCTACAGAATATTGATTGGAGCGCACGTAGGACACCGAAAGGAGAATTTTGTGAAAGGACAATTTTTGTCGAATACTTTGAAAAGCGTCACGAATAAATTAAAAATCTCGCCATTAAAAATGTTACTTTTTAGAAAACGTTTAGCAACTTTTGATTTACAAAAAATACAAATGCAACATGTAAAAGAAGTACAAACAAAACCTCTTAGAATACAATAGAGCCAAAATCAATAGAATATCAGCTATAAACTGAAGCTACTAAAATTTTTTTCCTACTTAAGTAGAAAAGACATGTCTTTGCTCACACTAACAAGACAACAAAAAGAACCTTTAGCGGTGAAAATCTGTTATAAAAGAAAACAAATAAATCAAAAGTTGCTGAAATTGTTAATTCGGAATTGAAATGATTTAAAGCAGTCCAGTTTTAGCTCATTAGACGGCCAACAAGACCAGTCGTTAATGAAGGTAAGAGACACAATGACAAATATATGCACAAGAAAAAGCAAAAATTGAATATTTTTTGGTGGCAACCCGTACCTAACTCAAAGTGCGTTTCAGTACTGGGCCAGTATAAATGCAATTCCTCATCATTCCTGAATCATAGACTGATTCGTGTCACTTTTTTTACTTGTGAGACTTGCGTTGAGTCTGATTTTACAATGGTCAGGCTTGGGCCAAGTGTGAAAATAATGTTTAGTACGGGGATTAAACCCACGATCTCCCGCTCCCTAGACGTTTGTCCTCCTTTCAAGCGAATTTCAAGCGATAAAGCGAGCAAATTATAGTACATGGGAGACTTGCATTTACAATTGCCCAGTACTGATTTACACATGGAGTTTGCTACGGGAAGTCGTTTGAAGTTGTTAGCTTGAGTCGAAAAAATGTATTTTTTTTTCGTTTTAATTGAGAAAGTTTTTCAACTCTTCATGAAAATCCTTGTTTCAATTTCTCTTGTATTTAACGAGAGACAATAATTTTTGTACACTTGAGAAAATTATATTAAAATTTAGGTTGTTATTCAAAATCTCGAAAATTTAGAAATTTTGTTTTAATGAATCAAAACAAGACTTAACTAGCTAAACTTTTTTCTCCGTTATGTGCACAAAAAATGAAAATTTGATTGGAGAAAAGCCTACCACGCATCTATATATTCCCCCATTTTTGAAGAAAAAATATAGTGGCCATGGCTCTTTTTTTGGGTATTAGAAACTGAAATAATTGTTCAGTATCACTTCCAAGAAAAACTATTACCGTTTTCCACTTGAGAAATGTTATATTTTTAGTTAAACAAGAAATTTCACAGGAAATTGCCAATCTGAGAATGTGAAACAAAAATTATTGTCCATTTTTGACCTCCATATCACGCTGATATCTAGATATATAAGGGACTTGTGGTCGGTTAGTGTGTTCACAGTATTAAATTAGACCCTACGTCGTCTTGGATTTAACTCTTTAGTAACTGTAACAAGATTGCTCCTACGAGTCTGCGCGTGGCACAGCATGTTCCAACATAACTCTCAAGGTTGCAAAAAAAACAATTAAGTTCTGCCAGAAACAGTTGACAGTATCCGAAAGCAACTTATGTTCATTTGTCTTTTTTGGGCAGACAAAAAGGAAAGCTCTTTAGCATAATCCAGAAAGATAAGTGTAGTACAATTTGAAGGAAGTAGACACGACGGATAAACCATACAAACAAACAAACAAACACACACACACACAAACAAATGACACACAAAAAATCACATAGATAGAAAACCCAAGACCAAAATAATACATTTAAATTTTTGGCAACTGATCTCTACTCAAGGTTTGTCACTCTCAGTTAAGTTTTCTTCTTTTGTTGTTTTCTACATAACTAGATGTGGACTGGTTGAGATGATTGTTTCGGTAACTAGTTTTGGTTCATACTTTGAAGTGAGTGTTTTTTAAGTTGTTCGAATTTTGTCTTTTTTGGTGTCAAATTCTCTTGTATTACGCTATATTAGAGGAGTTTAATTCGAACGATCTTCTCTGACAACATATTTAATACGAATAAAGAAGATAAGAAAAGATTTCAATCTTTACTTTTCAATACTGACTTGGGTTGATTGGATGTTCGTTCCGTGAAAATTTTTTTTACGTCTCCGTGGTTTCCAATATACTGAAATTGTTATTTCTGATGAAATAAAAAAGAATTTCTTGCAAAACAACTCTAGAATGCAGAAAAGAATACGTTTTCTGCTTTAGTTTAACATTCCCAAAGTTAATTTTTGCTATTTTGATAGCTCTAAACTGCCTGAATTCTTCTATTTTTTTTGTTGGTTCGTACAAAAGTTTTTCATCAGCAGAATCACACACACACACACACGCAAATAGTGTGTTGAGAGGGAGAATGAGAGAGAGAGAGAAAGAGAGCGAGAGAGAGAGATAAAAGTTTTAGACAAAATGTTTTGTAGACAGGAACAAAATAATTGTTTTTTTTTGTCAAATTGTCAAATTCGTTAGCTTTTGGTCATGAATCAGTACACAATTACCCCCTGATAATCAAAACTCCCTTACACCTAATGAATTTTAGAATAAGTTTCCGTCGAAATTTTAAAGCGTTCCCCTTTTTGCAATTTTCTAATAGTTTTTTTTTAAAATCAAAACTAGATCATGTGTGCTACAAAATGGTTTTTTCTTTTTTCTCTTTGCGATCCGTAAACAAAAAGCAAAGATTTTGACGGAAGAAAAAAGAGCCAGCCTCGCATATATATTCCCCCATTTTTTAAAAAATATATATGCTGATTAGTTTAACTTGTCCAACAATTGAAAAATTTGTATCAAATGAGAGTTGCAATAGATTTTGCGTCACAAAGATAAAAGACTGGTTTGTTGAAACGCAAAATTGTTTAGAAACTGTCTTTTGTCACAAACAATGTATAATACCCAAGCTTCAGATGATTAGGCCAGCCTTACCAGAACAATAAGTATTAATCTTCTTTACTAGGCGCAGATCATTCTGTGCTATTTTTACAAAAAAAACATGTCTAATTTGTACAATTCTATGAATATTATTTCTTTTCAAGGAAGGATAATTTTTGTCAACGACTCAGCTATTTTGATAAGAATTGGTAGCTTATGAGAATGCCCGTTAGCCTGTTCATTGAAGTTCATCTGATGCAAGTCCGATTTCAAATTGAATTAGCCTCAGCATTCAATGAGCCGAAAGTCAATTTTTTGTCAAACTTTGCCGTTTACTCAGAAGGGTATTTAAAATCTGCTTACAACTCGGGTCGTACATACGGCAAGAGCAAACAATTAATTTGCTTACAATAGCAAACAATTGCCTCTGTCCTTCACACGTTTAATGCCGACTCTCTACTTAAATTGATAATCACAGGGTAAAAATGGCTTTGATCAAAGAACATGCATATTTCAAAACACTCACTTTCGATAATTTCAAAAATTCACGAAGTAAATTTAAGGGGAAGAAAAGCTCGAAAAGCTAAGAAATGAAAAACACTTAAATCTAGTGTTGTCGAAGCTAATGAAATTGATTGATTGGTTTGAATAAGGTCGGGAACTGAAGCAGCATTTCATTAGAAATGTTATACCGTTTTCATTATTAACACGAAAATAGCTCTCATAAGGTTACTAAAATCAAAAGGTGCTTATGACACCTTCCAAACAACTCACACTAGCCTTTATTTGATAACGAATACAATCTATCAATAATGGCATTAATTGAAAGTTAACAAAAGCAAAAAGATATGCGGATAAAATTGAGCCCACTTAAATTTTAAGACAAACTTCGTCAAAATAGTCAATATAAAAAAATTTGGGTTTTGAAACTTAACTTACCTTGCTGAATCCAAACCACACAATTTTTCGATGAAAGCAAAAAATGATACTTTTCTGAAGAACAATAAATTGGGCCGAATCAGAAAACGAGCTCTGCCCACATTTGTTTAAAATAAAAGTTACCATGGTCAACAAAATCATTGGTTTCTGATGCTTTTATGACATTGAATCTGTAACGGCGGCTCTCACTTATGACAGGAAAAGCTCTACAGAGCCCCGTTATTTACATCGGTTTCGAACCTCTCCAGATCTAACGTTTTGGCAGGTATCCTTTGTCGAATGTATATCCGTTATATGAGAGGTAACAGTTGCAAACGTTAATATTCATTTTTTTGCTGATTAACAAATTTACTTCCCTTGAAATGTTAAAAAATTCCAATTTGACCAATTACAATAGGTTTGCATGCGTTTTTGTTAATAACTCAAAGTATAAATCGAGTTGGGATATTTATGAATGTCTAATTCCAACAGAGATAGCCATATGTTTAAGCAATGCTTCTATGAGGAACCCGTTTTCTGTTACAAAGATTACAGAAAAAGGCAAATCTACTGTAAATGCAGCATCTGAGAAAGTAATAATAATTTTTATTTTTAATGTTAGCATATCTCCACTGATTTTAATGACACCAATATCTTACTACAATAGGATACTGCATAGCCAGTAAAAGAACATTGTTTTTGCACTTCGTACAAAGTTTCACCTATATTGGAACTTTGTTGCTGGGAAGGAAAATTCGTGGATATCAAAGTTACGTTGAAACTGTAAAATCAGTAAGTTGATTTAAAGAAACAAGTCGCAGTGTCAGGTAACTTATCACTTAAGAAAGGTAAGTGTTTAAATACGCACTACAATATTTTACGTTAATTTGACGGAATCTTTTTTACTGATCTGAATTTTTAGTTTTTCAACTCAGAGTTTCTTAAATTTTTGACTGATCTAAGTGATGCGATTTCCGTGTGAATTTCTCATCTTTAAAAGTTTATGGATATGGATGGCAACCAAATGTGAACACCGTCAGTTTTTCTAATGATAATTGCTCTTCCTGTATTTTTGTCAACCCTGTGGAACTTTTCTCGAACTAACTTCAGAAATAAGCCCGGTCAAATGATAATGTTCATTTCGTTTTTGTTAATGCGTGGCATTATCTATTTAGTTATAGTGTCGTAGATCTAGTTTGACTTTGAGTTCCGTTTCAAGCATAACATTTAGGTTCCTATAAAGGTATACAGTAGTGAATGTTATGTGCACAGATCTTGAACAAACAATTTCAAACAAACTTTTTAATTCGTTTGCTTAATATGCGTTGTAATTTCAGCCCCAACAGAAAACATGGAACAATAGAAAACAAATTTCTTTGTTCAGAACATTCTTTCGTGTACATTCTAAACTAATGGTTGTCAATGTCATCAAAGCCAATAGCTGCTAACTGAAAACTGCAGTTAACTATATGAATCTTTAGTGAATCTCAAGTAAATATTTTGAATCTTTAGAAATTTTTTTGCAAGTTTTCGTCATTATATTTATTGACTAATTAAATCTAAACAAAAAAAAAAAAACGTGGGACAAACTAAAAAGTTCACAGAAATTTTTTGAAGAAATATGTTCAAACTCAATAAATATCGAACTTATGTTCAATAGCTGTAGTTTGAAACAACTCCATTGAGAAAAAATCGTGGGCTGGAATCAAACCTTAATTTTTCGACGCCAGCCTGTTAAAATTGGAGCTAGCATATATAGTTCCTTTCCTCATTGCAAGAGCTCGAAAAAAATAATTGGTTTTTGAAATTTATTCTGTGTGTGTTAGCAAGAGTTAATTGATGGCATGAGTTGTGTAAGTGGCTGCCTTTTTTTAGCACTTCAAGACGTCAAAGTTGTTGCTGAACTTGCCTGTTTGTCTGCGGGTGAAGTTAGTTATGAAATCGAAAAAGTCAAATGCTTCCATGATGCAGTTTTTGGCTATTCTTCTTTCATTTACGAACTCAAATCTGACAGCTCATTTGCAGATCTGAAGTCGGCATATGAGAAAGTGTTTACAAAGCTGCAAAATGATCCCGATTTACCTGAAAAATACGCTGACAGTGCCAGACATTTGTCATGGTTCGATAAAGCTTTGGAAACTCAAGGATCAGTGGAAAAAAGCTCACTTGAGCGTGCGTTACAGATCAACTATTCAGGACTGTACATAATCAAGTATGCCCCAAATTTCAACGAGGATCGGAAAGTGCTAATAGAGCTTGATGATGTTGTGGTGCTTGAATACAAAGAGGAGTCAAGAGGTGCTGATGGCGAGAAATCATTGGTTGACCGAGGTTTAACCCTTTCTGAGTTGCGCGACTTGCTAAGTCGACTGATGCTCATTGTAGGCAAAGATAAAAGCGATCATGCTCAGACTGTTGACGTGTTTATCACTACCTTCCAAAATGTCGAAAGACTTGCTTCTTCATTCGTTACTCTCTATAACTCGGGCTGTGCTTTCTTCAACTCGTGGTCTCTGCATTTTAGGACCAACTCTTACAGTATGAAGTTTCCAGCTGTAGAAATCAATATTGCCGAAATAGATAAGCCTTTGTGCTCCTACAGTATGACCGCAAATGACGAACTTTCCAGTCTTTGCGTGGCCTTGGAGTCAATTGGAACCAAATGGGAGGAGTACCTCTTCGCAATGAGATGCAAACATCCAATTTTGAATGAGTTCAACATGCAGCAATTGAGTGTTTTGTGCTCTGCTCTTGCTAAACTGAAGAGATCAAATTCATCGAATCATTTAGATCCATCAGCCAAGTATTACCTCGATTCCATAAACGACATGCTTGACACGGCGGATCTGGTAAAGATCTTGAATGAGGACTACACTGAAGGCGCGGACGTCGATGACCAAACAGAATGCTTCATTTTGAGTGACACTTCGATTCCTTTAAAAGATATTACCAAAAATGGACACACAGATGAACGCAGTGCGCTGTTAGCGTTGATTGAAAGCTTAAAAAGTCAATTCAACGATAATGATGTTCTCGCTAAAGCAGGAATACAAGCTGTGTGTACGTCGATATCTCAAAACATATTCCAAGATGAGGATGAAATTGTAAATTGGATAATTGATAACGAAGAGAATAATGAAAATGTAGCCCAATTAGCGCAAGAGTTTGATGATTATTTCTCAACGCTGGACAGAAATGAAACTGGTGCTGGAGTTGGCGGAAGCAATACTGGCATTAGCGAGTATGCTCAAAAAATGGAGGTCATCTTCGACAAGTACCTCTCTGGATTAAAACAAAATGCTTTGGACGACTTTGTGAACCTATATCAAATTGCCCACGTTTTGAGTAGATGCCAGGAGTTGAAAGAAGCGGCCACCGAACGTAATGAAGAACAAATTGAAGGTTTAGTTTTTCCAAACCTCTTAAAAACTGGACGCCCAAATCTAGTCTTGTGCGATAGACGATCTGACATATTGCTGTACATACTTTCACTCTATTGCTACGTTTCAAAGGACTCCCTTCCTGCTCATAACCAGGTATTGTTGTGCTCTGATCGGACATCTGTTGATGAACTGGAAGTATTTATGTTGCGAGCCATGCTTGACCCAAATGAGAAAGTATACACGATTGCATTTGCTGATGATTTGAGCCCTATTTGCTCCGATCACATTGAAAAGCTGATTTTTGACAAGATTAAGCACACTAGCACCGATTACAAGCTTGTTGTATTCAACTCTGACGAATCCAGCCAAGCCTCAATTGTGCTGGAACAGTTCAAGACACGACAAGCAAAGGAGTCTAAGCAAGATCTGAGGAATTATCTTTGTGACAATCTGAGGTGTGAAGAAACTGACCTCATCGATTCATTCCGATGCCGACTAATCACTTCTACACAACCTTCCTCGGGTGATTATAGACATAGTTCTTCAGTTCTTCACTATAGTATTGCACTACTTTTTCAAATATTTAAAATTTATCCAAAGTCCAAGGCCTTCTACGGCTCCAAACCCACTTTTAAGTACTCGAAGAGGAATATTGGAGTCGTGTCTTTTTTATTCAATAATTTTAGAGTAAATTTAAAACAGGAAATGCCGCACGTGCTAAAATTCGAAATGGCTTGATTGCTGAACAAGTTCGAAGGGCGGAGTAAAAAGACCGGTTTCTTGTACATATCGCTTTGTTCGACACAACAAGAAGTTGAGGCGCAAAAAACTTTTCTCTAAGCTAGCAAATGTTTTGTTCAAGTGCGGATTTTTAAAGCAGCTTTTCGTCAGTCTTTGGTTAAGAGGTTTTATTACGATATTGTTTTAATGTTTGGTTGCTTTTGGTAGTGGTTCGAAGGCTATGGGTAATGAATCTGAATTTTATGCTGATTTGGAGGTTTTTCGAGTCTTTCGCCGATTGTTGTTTTACCGCCTTAAGTGGGATATGAGTGAAACCTTTATTTTTTAATTATTTTTTAGATATGAAATGATAACTGTTTTGTGGCGGTAAAACATTCGTTTTCTTGCGGAATATCGCAAAAATCGCGATGTTGTAAGCTTTTATTTTTTAAACAGCTTCTCGTTTTTTCTACAATTTTGGGCAAGTTTCTTAGCCTATTATAATTTTGTTGCCTATTGTTTTGCGAGCATTTCAATGATTTTCTCGATGACAGGAGGCATTCTTTATCTCTATGCCTCCTTGTAATAAAAAAGATGTATCTTTTTCTAGATTTTTAGTTCAAGTTGTTTTTTGGAGTTTTTTTATTCATGAATTGACTCCAGTTAGTTTTTAGTTCTCTTGAATGGTTTCAGTACGTACAAGATTTTTTGAAGGAGTGGTTTTATTGGCAGATATTGTTATTCGGGTCGCTTTTGGAGTTCTTCAGGCTATGTATTACAATTAAAATTTTTTGATTGGTTTAGGGCGCTGTATTTTATTTTTTAAGATCTGTTCGCATATTTCATTATTATTGAAGTTAAACAGGAGAACAACGAAACAGACAGTAGAACAAAAAAGCGATTGGTTTTGCTGCGTGATTTTTTAAATCTTATTTTAAATTAGAGTCACGAAACGGTAATTGAAAACAAATCGCTTTCTTACTGGTTGTTTATTGTTTGGATGCGGCAATTTGACCTTGATTTCTACTACTTCTTCAATTTTTCGATTGGATTTTTTCTAAAACTTAGCTTCAATCTAATCTTAGTAATTTCGTCCAGGCCTAGTTTTGTTTAGTCAATAAAATTGTTTTGAACTGTAGTTCAGAATTTGCTCTGCTCTGTTTACGTAGAGGCTTTCATTGTTTTTGAATGTCATGTTCGGAAAATTTATATGTTTTTTACTCGTTTAGTAAACATTTGCTTTCAGTTATTAGTTTTGCATTACCATTTTTCCTAGCATTCATTAACTGCTGCTAGTTTTTTTTGGACATAATCAAGTATATCTGATTGAAATATATTGGTCAAAATTATGTAATATGGTCTTTAACTCTAATTTGGTCTTTGACGCTAACGTTTGACGCTAATTTAGTAAAAATTAGATATGACGTGTCAAAATGGCGAATTTTGGTCATTATTGTCCAAAAATACCAAAGCGGACAGGACAGGCAACTGCAAATAGCAGTTTTTGGATTTTTAATTGCCCTCAATGACGTTTGAAGCAATTATTATAAACGTATATCTGTTCACACATTCTTTTAATTATTTTAATGTCGATGAGGAGTCAACTTAGAGTGATGATTTTAGTCACGCTCGAGCAGTAAGAGAGGAAAAATGTGAGTAGGTTTTAAAGCCTGATTATTTACACTATTTTTAGTCATAATATATTTGTGAAGTTTTACCTTTATTTGGTGTTAATTTGTTATCGCTTTAAATTATTAATGACAGGTGTCCTCTGTTGCTAATGAGGCATAGCTTGATCTAATAAAGGGTTTGAGTCCTTAGCTGATTGTTTTGTGAGACTTTGATAGTTCAAGTTTTCAAAAAAATTAAGTGATTTTTGTGCTTTCTCTGTATTTTTGCGCTTTTGACTGTCCTAATAATTGCTTTCATTACTAAGAGGTCACATTGTTATATTGGTTTCTTGATGAGGTTTTAATCTGCTAGTTTTTTTTCAATTGGCGGCTGGTGATTTCCTTGACCTTGTGCCATGTACTGTCATATTGACTTGTTCTGTCTTGATTTCTGTCTTATCAGTTAGTTTAGTTAAAAGCAGTATACATCAATTTCAAATGAGCTGAATTGATGCTCAATAACAATTTGAGCTTTATTAGGCAATTCTTGAGTTTCCCTTTTTTGTTGTTTTTTTGTTACCTTGTCACGTGTTCCCGTTAACGTCCTCCATAGTTATCTTATGAGCCATACTATTTGAATTTACTTGACGTTTTCCGTTGACTGAAATGTTTTTCCTGTGACTTTGACTCTTTTTCTTTCTATAAAGATGTACTGAATTTTTGACTTATTTTTGTTATCGCTTTTGATGTGGTCTTGCTCAGTCTAAGTATTAAATGTACCATTAATTTTTGTATCTGCAGTGGTTTTTTTTTTGTTGAACTGCTCGCTACAGGAGACGATGGTAATAACATTATGCGTTTTTTGAGGAATGACGTAGTGTTAATGCTATGCATAGCATCACTATTATTCATTTCTCGTCAAGTCCGATTCGCATTGCCGTCCTCATGACCTCATACTTCAATCCTAAGTCCCACACATGATCTTAAGAGAAACTTTTGTTAATGCTCTATCCGAATTTCTGCTTTTTAGTTGATGCGGACAGATTGAGAAACAATTTTCTGCTCGCAAATTTTTCTGGCCAGGATTACGAAACGGCCTTTTTAGATTGATTATGACCTAGATAGATGAATAGATTCGCTTCACTGAATAAAACTACTTGTTTTCCAATAGTTTGTTTTATAATTTCCGCGTGTTCCATATCTGTTGAGAGCCTATAAACATCTTTGGTTTCGGGAAGATTTGCTTTCATACCAAGATACTAGAGAATTGAAGACAGAACACATGGATTTTCTCACAACGTGTGTAACAATTATTAAAATGTTCCTGAAGTTTTTCACGCAAGTTTTTGGCTGACCGGTGTTTCGTCGGACCCTTTTAACTTTTTGTCCTTAAAAACGGGATAAACATGTAAAGTCCGGCTGGTAGGCCGTAAGCAGCTCTCTTAGAGCCCCAGACTTCCCATTCTTTAAGTGCGATTCGCCCAATAGGAGCATGCGATTCAAATTATTTGAATTTCGTTAAAATTTTTTGAATTTCGATGGAAGTTTGTTATGTAATTGCAATTTAAACAATATTTTGACGCCTCAGTCAAAATTTTTAATGTTTATAATCTTCGTATTGTTTTCACTTTTTTGGTTATGTACTTTTGTTAAACTCCAATGCTAAATAATGAATTCTTTTTTGTTCTTGTACCAAATTTATTTTCAATTGATTTTCAAGTTCAAAAATATGAAAATGACTTTTTACAATATATCCGTTAACTCCACACTCTAGCGTTTGGCATGTTTTTGTTTCTTGCAAAATTAGATGATGACGAAACATAGAGTTTTGTTCGATCTGTCTTTATGAGTTGTTGAAAAGTTAAAGATTTTTTCGATTTTCTTGATTTTTTCTTGGAATTTGCTGCAGTTGCTATTTGTCTTACTGATATTTATGAGTAAAATAATAGTATTTCTTTTCTGCAAACTTTCAGGTACCAGGTTTTGGAAATGAATGTTTTTTTTCTGTGATTTTTAATCTTTCTTTTTTATTTTGTCAGATTAGCTTACGCGTTGCAGTAATTTGAATTTAACTTAGCAGAGATATGTCTGAGATAAGATCAGTATCTGTTCAACTATTTTAAGAGCTGTGTCGCCATAACAAAAAATTTTTGTTTTTCTTGAGACCTTAATTTCTAGTTCTCGTTTTTATAATAGCTTTATTATTGAGAATGCGATCTGCCTAAGGCTTTCCGAATGCTTGTTTTCGCAAAGTTAACTGAGAAATCTGTAATAATATCTTTAATTAGTTATAGAACTTATCATTTTTTGTCCATCTTATCTTTTTAGATTGTTTTTCTAAGTTACCAGATTCTTTTCTAATAAAGCAAAGTTACGCAGTTTCAAGATTTCAAAGTGATCTTTATCTATCAGAATTTTGTCTAAAGATTAATTTGTGTGGTTTTGTTGTACGGTATCTGAATGGGGTCCTAATTTTTTTCGTTTGCTGGCTTCAACGATGCCTATTCTTAAATTTTTCCTAATTACGTTTATTTTTGCCAGATTTTGTATTAAATGCTCGTGAGGCAAAAAATAATTGAGTTCAGACGAAAGGCCATTGTGTGAATGGATTTATTTTTTATGTTGGGGAAGGTACGCCGCTTTGAGTTGCTTCCGGAATCCTTCCGGCTATGTTTTAAGATTTTTTCACACATTCTTTTAAATATTTTTATGTAGCTGAGGAATCAACTTAGAGGGATGATTTTTGTCACGCTCGAGTAATAAAAGGGGCAAAATGTGAGTAGGTTTCGCGGCCTTTTTTTACATTTTTTTGGTTATAATATATTTGTCAAGTTTTACCCTTATTTGGTGTTATTTTGTTATCGTTTTAAAATTTTAATGACAGGCCTCCTCTGTTGCTAATAAGGCATAGCTTGATCTAATAAAGTGTTTTAGTCCTTAGCTAATTGTTTTTTGAGACTTTGATAGTTCAAGTTTTCAAAACAATGATGTGATTTTTGTGCTTTGTTTGTATTTTTGCGATTTTGACTGTCCTAATAATTGCTTTCATTACTAAGAGGTCACATTGTAATATTGGTTTCCTGATGAGGTTTTAGTCTGCTAATTTTTTTCTTCAATTGACGGCTGGTGATTTCCTTGACCTTGTGCCATGTGCTGTCATATTGAACTGTTTTTTTTTATTTCTGTCTGACCAGTTAGGTTAGTTAAAAGCAGTATACATCAATTTCAAATGAGCTGAATTGATGCTCAATAACAATTTGAGCTTTTTTAGGCAATTCCTGAGTTTCCCTTTTTTGTTGTTTTTGTTACCTTGTCACGTGTTCCCGTTAACGTCCTCCATAGTTATCTTATGAGCCATACTATTTGAATTTACTTGACGTTTTCCGTTGACTGAAATGTTTTTTCTGTGACTTTGACTCTTCTTCTTTCTGTAAAGATTTACCTAAATTTTGACTTCGCTTTGTTATTGCTTTTGATGTGGTCTTGCCGCTCAGTCTATGTAATAAACGTATCATCGGCTTTCCGTTGCAGCGTAATTTCCTTTGATTAATCATTTTCAGCTATGATCTTTCTTGCCTTAGACACCATTTGAAAGATTTTAGCAGATTTTTTTGAATTGAGTTATTTTTGTCCATCTTTCACCTGATGGAATCGATAAGATATTTTGGGATTTCTAAAGCTGTAAGTAAAGAATTTGTTCAATTGGTATGCGCTCTTTTAACTTTGATGCCAATAATATCCTTTGCAATATTAGTCCAACTCCTGTGCCATTTTTGCAAATGGTTTTCCTTGCTTTCGTAGTATGCGTAGCAAGCCTTCATTTTAGCACGCGTAGTATCAATGGCTATCTAAATTCTTCGTATTTTTTAAGAATGTTGACAGCACTAGTTTTTGGAAGAAGAAGTTTGTTTTTTTTTACATTGTTATTAGATTTTTTGTCATTTTTGCTTATCTATGGTCCTATGCTTTGTTAACTGACAAAGTTTGATGTTGCTGGAAAAGTGCTGATAATCAGTTAATTATTGGATTCATTTCTTTGTTGCAATTTGGATTGTTATTTCGTTCATTCGCCAAATTTACCAAATTTGATAGCCGGGTCGCCTCTTTTCTCTACATTTCGGCATCTGAATATGACAACGGGTCTCGATAATCTCCAACACTATTTTTTTGTCATTTCCTTTCTGTTCAATACGGGAACTTTATCGTTTGGGCGATGTCTCATATCCATCCTGCCATTTCGAAATTCAACTTAAGTAGCAACTTGTTAAGAGTTTTTTCGTAATTTTTCCCTTCGTTCTTTCATGAGCAGCAGTTTAAAAAGGGAAATAATATTTTCCTGCAAAAGGAATAGGAAATTTGTTTCCCATCTTCGGTCGTTCCTCTCTTTTTGACCATGCTTATCTCTCAATGTAGACATCATCTTTTTCCAAGATGATGTTGACATCTTTTACTAAGATGATGTCGACATATTTTTCTAAGATGATTTTGACATCATCTTCGAGAACTGATAATAAATAGGCTTCCGTCTATTAACAACTTTGCAACAATGTCCGACTTGTAAAACATTTTATTCAATTCGCCAATTTTTTTGAACCTTTAACTGTGTTCCCGATATTTTGGAATTCTTCCTCGCTCTTTCTATATTGACTTCAGCTATCTTTTCATCTTCAAGGTCAGAAAAATTAGTTTGGATTAATTATACAACCTTTGTTTCAACATCTAGGAATTTCAAAAGCTCTAAATGGTTCTTTAGGTTAAAAACGTTCATACAAACCCGGGCCTGATGAATTTAGGCGAGCTTGCAGACACATACAAACCGGCGAGCGGATCACTTAAAGAATCTTTGGGAGACTATTGAAAATGATCAATAACAACCTAATATTGTCCGGTTTGGTTTGTCTATATATTTTGTCTATATATCGGTTTGGTTTGTGCGAATAATTAGTTTTCATTCTAATAATCAGTCTTTTGCCTCGTACCGGTAGATCATAAGAGCAACTGTGGAACTTTTTTCAATTGAACTACCAAACATAAATTCACTTTGAACAAAACTCTTCTTAATTAGTCAGTCCAACAACGCAGAAATTGATGAATTACATGCTTAAGTTTAGACATTTGAAAATTGTCATTCCTCTCTGTGAACGATTTTTGTGCTCGGATTTTTGAGAGAGGCAATAAAACAGACTTTTTAGTGTGCGTTCTGATAATTTCATCGACGGTAATGACGTTTATATCGATTTTGAACGGGACGAGTGGATTGTATTTTAATATTTTTGGTTTTGTTGACTTTTTCGGTAGCCATACAACGGGAAACTTACCTTAGAATGTCAGTCCCCAGAATTGTTTTAACTATAATAGTCTTTTGTACTTGCTCAATGTTTGCACTTTTAACAGTTTAATCTTTTTACCAGACATAGAAACAGGAAAGTTGTCTAAGGCTTTCAGCCTACTGCAGTCCATCATTCTTCTTTTTCTTGTCCATCACAAATCATGTTAACAAAAGAGTTGAATGAATTCTATTATTTTTTCGCACTCTCGGGGAACTTTCATTTTGTCAACCGTCCTTATGCACCGTTTTATTGAATTAGTATTAAATGTTAATCTGTTCAATTTAGTTTGTTGGTTTTAAAATTATTTGTTCTAACATGTCCCCTTTTATAAAAGTTTAGTGAATTTGAACAACAACTATCTGAGCTTTGTTAAAGGTGACAAATTGATTTAGTTCCTGTTGTAATTTTAGGCAAATCTCTACACCTTGATAGAGTGGAGTCTCAAATGAAACAAGATAGTAGACAATGTGAGCGAGTGATCCATCGTCTTTTTGATCGGCACGTGGACTTTGAGAAACTTTTGGACTTTCTTTGGATTCATAAGGACCTACAAGTGCCCACAATAGTGCATTTAGATGTATCACCCAATGTGAGTTTTCTTATTTGTTTTTTACATATGAATCTCATTTCTGATGGCTTAAAGTGTTCTAACATTACTCTGTACAAGCCTGTCAATGTTAGTCCATGTTTCGAGATTTTTGTTCAATATAGTTTGAACCGATTTAAATATAGGCATAAATTCTTCATGAATTAAGATGTGCAAAAAGGTATCATTTTATAAATCTTCAAATTTTCTTTCCTAGCAACTTTAAGAGGTTTTTGACGCTGGATATTATTTTTTTTACCGACGATAGTTTCTTAATCAAACGAAAATTTAGCTGTGAATTTTTGTAAATGCTTTTTAAGCAGGAAATCATCTATTTTCATGAATAAAGCTGCGGCAATATCAAAAATAACCAAAGAACTGCAATATCAAAGAAGAGAATATATAATAAAAGAATGTAAATGCATTTTTTAGTTCGAATATAAACAACTTTTAACTGTTGCACACCACTAGGCTTCAAATAGGTTGCTACGGTTTAAATTTAACTGACTTGAGTTCTTCAATGACCAGCACTGTATTCGCGTGATTGACAAAAAAACTCAATCAGTTACAGTTTAGCGAATCGAACTAAGTCGCGATGATTGATCAGTTGACAGCCGGGTTGGCCAGACTTACTTTCTAACCGTTTAAATACCTGCGTCAGTTGGTGGGGTCAACTGTGGCTCTTTTCTTTTAATCTATGGGCTAAGCTTCAACAGATAGTCCAATCGCTGGACTTTACTCTCAACCTCAGCATGTGGGGTTTGCGGTAACAGACACACTGAATACGCAACCATTGCAATTGTTTTGAGCCTTAACAGGGACCAAATCGACTGTTTGATAGCCAGGTCGCATCTTCTAAATATCGGCATCTGATTATGACGACAACGGGTTTCGATAATTTCCAACTTTTTTCATTTTTTTACTGTTCAATACGGGAACTTTATCGTTTGGGCAATGCCCCAAATCCATCCTGCAGTTTCGAATTTCAAAAGGAACCTACAAGTGCCCACAATAGTGCCTTTAGATGTATCACCCAAAGTGAGTTTTTATTTGTTTTTTGCATATGAATCTCATTTCTGATGGCTTAAGGTGTTCAGCATTCCGCTGTACAGATCTGCCGAAATTATTCATTGTTTCGAGATTTTTTTTCAATATAGTTTGAACCGATTTAAGTATAGGCATAACAGTCTTCATGAAATAAGATGTACAAAAAGGTTTCGTTTTTCCTTCCTACCAACTTTTAGAAATGTTTGACGCTGGATAATTTTTTTTACTGACGACAGTTTCCTAATCAAACGAAAAGTTAGAATAAAATTCAGTAATGAGGAATTTAATAATGAGGAAATCAGCTTTTGTCGTGAATATAGCTGCGGCATTATCAAAAATAAACTGCAATATCAAAGAAAAGAATATACAATAAAAACTGTAAATGCGATTTTTTTAGCTCCAATTTGAACAAATGTTAACTGTTGCTTTACACTCGGCACTACAAAAATCTTGGCCACAACAATTGTGAACTTGAATTCCTGCGGAGGCCATCATTTGACGAAATTAAAAATGGATCGACTTTCTAAACTAACTTTATCTAACAACTTTCATTTGTCAATAAATTTTGAGTTTGATTTCTAATTTATGTAATGAACAAGCGTTGCAGATTTACTTTTAAAGCATGTTTTGTTTATCCTATATATTAAACTGGTGGGTAATCTAAAGCAACAAAAATTTTTAAGGGGCCTCTTGAAATACTTGACCAATAGCCTCAATGAAAAGCATAGTTGAGTGAACACATCAATAGAGGTCAATTTACCTAGAAGACACAGAATCAAAAAATTTGATGGGTGATAATCGAACCCGGTGCAAAACGCTGTTCAAAAAAGCTGTAAGCACTGGGATATATGGGATGGTTTTTTAAATATCTCATAATGAGGGGTGCGCGTGTCTGTGTGTGTGTGTGTTTATGCGCGTGTCTGTGTGTGTGTGTGTTTGGATGTGTGTGTACGTCTTTGTGGGTGTATGTTTGTGTGCATATGTGTGCTCGAGTAAGTATGTGCTTGCGCATTTGTGTTTGCGTGGAATAAGGGTCTACGATGAGAGTTTTCTGCTTTTCTTCTTTAAATGCTTTGAAGGAACATTACCAAGCTAACATTATTTGCAGTTTTTGAATTGATGATTGTTCGTATAAGTGGTGACTTGTTTTGATTGACTTCTTCGCCCCCCTTTTTGTCACACAGGACTTCCCACTCTCATAATTAGGTGAATCAGAGTCAAGTACCGATTCATCACTATAATTGATGGTTATTTGAGGGCATATTTTCAGAATGATTCTGTCGTAGAAAACAATTGTTTACTTGTTTTATGGAAATTGTTTATTGCACATATACAATTTCTACATGAATACAATTAACATAATGTTTACATTTTACATTGATCCTATTATTTTTTTTGTAAGTATTTTAAACATGCCAATTTTTTGTCAAGTTTCTCTGGTTTTTAAATTTTCTTTTGGAAATTAATGGAACGCCAACCACTTGTTTCAGTGGCTTTTTCGATGTTGTGATTGACTGAATGCCCGATTGTTTTTCAAAAACTAAAATTGAAAGAACAACAGTTAAAAACACTTCCCCAGCAGTTTTCAAGCTTTTGTCATTATAATATTTTGTACCACGAGGTTTTTAGAAGAAAACAATATATACAAATAAAAGGTCCAAAATTTTAGAGTTCAGTTTTCACTTTTAAATGGATGCAAGATTAGTACAAATCGAAAAATTTATACTTTATGATTAACCCAAAATTAACGTTTATTTGCCTAATGTTCACTGGAACTGTTCATTTTCATACTCCATACATTACAAAAGAAACTAAGGGTAAATTTACTTAAACTTCATTGAGGTAAAAATTACTTTAGCTCAATTTCAAGTTTAAGTTGTGATAAAGTTTACCTTAATTTTTACCTTAACATGAGTTTTTCTCAACTGCGTTGAGGCAAATTTTCCTTGACTTTATTAAGTGTGCATTAAGTTGGCCTTAATGTCCCAAAAATTGTTAGCTAAATACCACGCAATTTATTAGTTTGGATGAATATATCTCTGGGACGACGATAGAGCTGAACGGGGTAGAGCAGAATGCCGTAAAATGATATTGAAATTTAAACTTTACCCCCCAGTTCTGATTGGTTGATCCTAAGCTCAGTTGGAGGGGGTGTTTATAGGCGGAGCTGTGACCCTGGTCGAGTGGACTAGCACCCGGCCTCACACCATAGATAATCAAGCAACGAGAACTGATTTAGTTCTTACATTTGTAATCTAATCTAATCAGATTGTTTATTGTTTTACCAATCAAATTTAAGCATTAAGTTCTGTTTCTCATTTCTTCTCAATTCGGATTTGAGCCCATCAAATCTAATTCCAAACTCCAATTATCCTATATTCTTTTGTGATTGCTTCATATCTTGCCCAATGAGTAGCTGAGTCATGATCCTCGTTAAATGCATGATGATAAACTGCTCTTGGACATGTTTGAAGCATTTATTGTAAACGTATGTCTCTTCTACTACTCGAAGAGAAGTATGGGTGTTACAGAAGTGTTTCTTTTCTCAGCTGAAACAAGTTTGTTCATGACTTCAGTTTTGACTTCTTTCTATTCGACAATTTATCTTAGTTTTTTTCGACTCCTGTTTTTGAACAATGGATATTAAGAGTAGCTTGGTCTGTAGTGTATAGTAATTATGAACTGCTGGTTTTGTTTAAATTGAAGAGGTCATTTTTGAGATTTTTTGATCCTATATAAGTCACTCCTACTTATCTAAGCTACAGATACCTCCACCTACCTACCAAACCTCCTACCTACCCCAGCCTCTTCGCTGCCTACCTACATCCTCCCCCCGTATTTATCTGCCCCCCCCCCCCAAGCTACATACCAAACCCCTTTTTACCTACCTACCTGCTCTTCAGGGGGCAGCTACCTGCCCTCTGCCTACCTCCCTTCAATGACCTCAACCCCCAACCCACGCATCCCCCCCAACTCACCCACATTAGTAACTAAAAATTCTGTCTAACTTATTTTTATTTTCAAGTTTTTGTCTGTTTTTTGTTTGATAATTCTGTATTAGGTTAGGTTAGTTATAGTTTTTACTGCACGACTTTTTAAGTCATATATCGTTTTCTACCGGCTAGGTTGTTTATACAAAATGTTTGCCTGACAGTTTTTGTTCCGGAACTTTTGATTCTCAAGTGACTTCACGCTTTTCTTTCTTCAGTAAATAGTAAATTACAAGGGCATGAAGCGGATGTTTAGGACCCCGGTGTTTTGATTTGAAGCCTGCACGGTCGGAAGTTTTGTTTAATAAAATAATTTGCTAATATGTAAGAGAGCCGATGTTATAAAGAGCCGTCGTCGGAAAGTGCCAAAATCTGACTCAATGTAGAGAGAGCCGAAAAAGAGAAGTTCCTTTACTAACTATCCTAAACTGTTACTTTATGAAAAGTAGTTTTTTGCGTAAATTGATGTCATGGTTGGTTGCCATAGTTTCATATCAAGTCCCACGAACCGCTAAGTTATGGCCGTGACCGGCGGTAATTGCTCGATAATTATTCATGCAATAGATTTTTTGCTTGTAATTAATGACAATTCAATTTTCAAATACTTGTTAATAATTGGTTGAAAATTGCGCGGTCTTATTTCAATAGCAATTTGAAATGGTTGGGAAACGTATCGTAATTTATCGCTGAATAATTTCTTTTAGTTTTGGCTCCCTTTGAATTGGCTTTTTATAAGGTCAACTCTCACACCAACGAGATATAACTTGTTCTATTGAGTTGAAAACACTGAAACTTAATGATCTTTTGTTATCAGACAATTAATCGCTGCTTTAAATTTTATTAATGAATAACCCCTTCTGTGAAAAGAGGTAAATGTTTGTAAAGGTCCCGTGAGTCCTATGCATGCGCTGGTTTCAAAGTTAAGCTGTCCGTTGACTTATTTGATTTGCCTCCTGAATACCAGTGTTATGAATTAAAATTGCCCAATGTAACTTTAATTTTCAAATGCGTTCAAAGTTCGAGTACAACAGTTAAGCGAAGTCAAAATACTTCAAATAAAAAATGTGCACAAAAGCATTTTGATATTGGTTAGGCTCATTTTCGCACATTTAAGTGCACATTTTAATCATTAAAAATCATTATAACGTTTTAATCATAAAATCACTAACGGCAGACCGGACAATGCATCGTAATACAGCATGTGGCTGACCGTCAGACACGTTAACATTCTTGCAAATGTTGTTACTGTGCAAAAAACAGGTTGCAATTTTTTGACATCGTTTATTATATAAGAATCCGCTTTCTCCGTTGATCCAGTGTTTTTCCTCGTTTACAGAATGTAAAGAAGTACAGTTTCCCGTATAATAACAATTTATTTTTGAAATGAACAGTCTTCTTGTACAAAAAAATGAACCACAAGGAATATATAAATTTAACTGGATGATACTTGTATTACAGCTCTGTTGACGAAAGAAATGTGCAACATAAATAGACTATTTGAAAAATAAATATACAAAATTTTGAAAACCTACTACGTCCTCTTCTGTACATTTTTAAATAACAAGAAACCCAAAAAAAGAAGAAACAAACTTTTTCCATATACTGCGTTTTAAATAGAGGAACAATGTGCTGCCGTTTTAGCGACTTTCGGTAGTTTTGTTGCGAAAAGTTTTGTTTTTAACATACTAATAAATCCTCAAAAGTTTAAAACTTTAAGGAAGTTTTGGTACAACGTTACTACACTTTTCCTGGAGCAAAGCTTGAAAAATTAACAAAGTAACTTTACGAAATATTTTGCTCGCCAATGCGGGTCAAAACAAATATGTCAAAAAATGATAAAATCCGATAATACTCAACCGAGAAAAAGTTTATTTTTTACAGAAAAATTTTTGATAAGTAGGAAGTGCGTTTAGAAGCACTTAGCCGTGGTCGGAAATTAGGTTTCCTTGGAACAATCAAGTCTTCAAGTTTTTTAAAAACATTTGGGTGCAAATTGAAAGCAGCTATTATGAATGTTCGCGGAAGATGATAGTTTTGTAATTTTTTGCACAATTTGATGTTGCTATTGCTGTATTAATGACATTGTAGCCATATTGGAACAAAGCTGTTTTCCACAGCTAAATTCAATTTAATAAGGCGCTCACTGTAACGTTGTGCTTAAAATTGATTGATCAGATTTTTTAAAAATTCTTTCATGAGGTGATTAGAAAATGGCGATTGATCATGTCTGCTTTTCAATTATGCTACCCACCTCAATTATCATTTTTTTGTCGTTATTGAGACAAAAGTATTTAAATTCTTAGAACAAAAATAATATACATTACAAAAAGAGAATACTAAAAGCAGAATGAGCAACATGAAGCCGACTCATAAATAGCCTAGTGTACATTTATCGACTGACTATTGAATGAGAGCCGTGTTTTTTCTTAAAAATGTCATATAAAAGATAGCTTTTGCGTTGGCATAAGGAAAATTTTATTATCGTTATCTGCAGCATCTAATTCTCTAAGTAGAAAGAAGCGTATTTAAAAATGGGCTCCAAATTAAAAAAAAAACAATCGGAATTGAAAAAGATAGAAAAACCTCGATAGCAAGTTCAGAGTACTGGTACCTGATTTATTACGTGTCCTGAAGTTTATGACAGAGATACTGAAACAAAAGAGCGCTTTTCATTTGACTTTTTCGTTGTTTACTGCGTTCACTGCAGTTTGGCTGCCTAAAATCGTGGAAGAGAGCAATTTAGACAATGCAAAAAACAAGAAGTCACGTGTTATTAAATTCATTCAACAAGTCAAAGCTATCTGGCTGAAATTTTGATTGAAAATAAAGACACAACAACAACAATAGTTGGTGTAATTTCTTTTTGAAAGAAATTATTGATCAGTTTAAAAATTAGTTGTTGTGTTTTGTTTGGCACTTGTGCTATTTGAGTTGCTATAAGAAGATTTGATTACGCAGGTTTAATTACCCTTTCATTACTTGCGAAAAGAGTAAAAGGAAGCGTTTAGTATTGTTTGATTTTAAAAATCAAGCAATGGTATAAGAATCAAGTGTAGTATAAGGTTCATCAACGTTTTTAATAATTTACAAACACTAAAAACAGTGTCCGACAGCAAGCTTTACAAAAACTAATTGTTAAAAATTTGAAACAAAAGTTCCGTAATTTGTCACAAGAAACTTCTTCAAAGTTTTGAATCAATATTTTTAAGGTTTTAAAAATTTAGTTGATAGGAGCTGAATCCATAAGTTTGATTTCATTTACTTAAAAATTGAAAATTTTATCTTACATCTGTTTTTTTCATTATTTTTCTGAGTTTTGCGGTTTTTTATATAGAGATTTCGGTTTTGATGATACGTTAATTAGCAAAAAGTGACATAGAATCCTCATATTCTTAAAATTACTCTTTTAATTGAGTAGAGGCAGAAAGTTTTCAAGTGGTACCACATACGTCATTGGTATACGTCTTTGGTACCACTGATTGGTATAAAATTGTCCTTAAGAGTAAGGAAACCATTGATTTATCTCAGTGAGTAACGCTTGACTGGGGTCTAATTGAATTCTTGCTTCTTCTTTTGAGTCGATTTTGGAGTCTTCCGTCTAAGTTTCTTACAACCCAATTGAATTCTATTTATGCGCTGTCTGTTCACACTTTTTAGGCTTTTTCAGGTCATTGTGAAGTTAAATTACAAATGCGGCCTTTAGTCACGCTGAAGTAGTAAAGACAGCGAAAAAGAGGAGATTTTTGGCAGGGATAATTTGTCAAATTTCCTTTAATGTGGAGTGAGAAGTTGGTGTTTGAACAAATTTTTGTTTTTTGAAAGCGTTTTTATTTTCACGTGAGGCAGTTTGACTTTTGCTTTTGATGTTTTTTCTCTTGATTTTTTGACAAAATGGTTTTAAATGGTCGCACTCGTGTCGTAATAATGCATAGTTGTATTCTTTGAATGAATCAAAAGGCAGTTAATGGTTTATATGACTGTTTTAATAAAATATCCTGGATTTTTTGTGGTTTCCAATTTTTATTTTTTTGTGATTTTGTTCAGTCCCATTAATTATCGGTCTCTTTAGCAAAACAATAAGGCGCAGTCGAACCTATGTGATAGCAATTATTCATATCTCAGGGTTTTAACTAAGTTGTCTGAAGGTGTCTTCAAAAAATCTCGCTAATTTTAAAGTCTCTCCCGGTTTTGTAGATTTTCTAATAGTCTTATCACTTTGTATTATTATTGACAGGTCTCAGAGGCTAATGACGCATAATTGAGAATTGTTCTCTTTGAAAATTTTTTTAAAGTCTTAAAATTTTTATTAAAAATTATATTTTTTGTTGATTGTTGCGATTTTTTTGTGTTTTCTGATGTCTTTTAGTTTAATTTCTTTCGGCACCTGGCTCATGGATTGCTAATGCGGATTAGTTCAAAGCTAGGACTGTCATTGATTTTGAAAGTCATTGAGTTTTCAAGAAGCTTTTGAATTATTGAGTTGCGGGTGTTCAATTTTCACTTTATTGTCTTATCTCATCGTCCCATTCAAAGCTTGTCTCATCGGTTGATGAGGGCGCTTAATTTAATTGACTCATCGTTTCAGTTCACATCTATCGCTTTTCTATTATTTATACGCTGCTGTTTTCGAAAATTTATGGAATTTTTTGAGATTTGCTAGTATTTGTTGTGCTTATTGCTGACTTATCCATTGATCTCAATCATAGGTCTCTTCGAGGATTACTATATTATGACAATAAAAAATTTAGTAATTAGAAATAATTGTTTCAGTTGTCGGGTTTTGCTCTGCATGAATCTGTGGTGCAGTGCGTAACCTATGTATATCTTTATAGATACTTAAAGTGTTAAGGATCTAAGCATTAAATTACATACTAAACTATATGGAATTATTAGCTATTTACAGTGTGTTTGATTGATCATATTGATTGATCATATTGGGTCAGACAGTACCTGTCCACTTAGTAAAACGCTATCAGTCGTTTTGACATTTGGTCGGTTGGACCTTATGTATTACAACGAAGTTGGAACTTTCATGCTACCTTTTTGTTACCAAGATCCGAAGGTTTGCAGATTTGATTTTTACGTGAGATTAAACCCGTTTGTCATTTGATTAAATTCACATTGATTCAATTATTTTTGTGTGGTTACATATTAACACACAATATGACGCAGTCAGATAAAGCAAAGTTACCACGTCATTTTGAGGTATTCTTGGAAAGACCGTCGATGAACCCACCAGTTCCATTAGAAAAATGGTGCCAAAAATTCACTTTAGCCGTTTATGCTAAAGAAATATTTGAAGTACGATTACCATTGAGAACGCGACCAACAGCAGTCACATTGCCGAATTGCCCCGCAATGTATGTAGAAGTTAAAATCGAGACTCAAACAAGAGAGACAG
>NW_027451321.1:0-34794 GCF_964194025.1 Convolutriloba macropyga
CACGACTTTCACGTTTGACTTCTGACTTACCTCACTCACTGTTTTAACTGAATGGTTTTTAAATCCATTCACTCGACAAAATACGCAAGATAGTAAATACAGTCAAGGTCAAAAGAGGAACAATAACGAAACGGGATAAACAGATGAAGCCCGGTCATTAGGTCATTGAGAATTAGGTTTTCAAAGTTCATTAGAGTGTTTGCTAGCTGGCATTGATATTAACCTTATTAACTTTCAGTTTAAGAGCTGAATTATGTATAGTTTTAGAATCCAACTGAAACTACGCGCCGAATTAGAACACTTCTGACACCGGATTTGCATCAAGCGCGTGAACGGTGGCTATTTTCCAGCCATCTGCCGGCTATGTTTTGATTTTTAATAGCCGCCCTCATCTTCTCAGCCGGCTATTATTGCGCTCGTATTTTTTTTACTTCGGCAAACTTTTTTTCGCTTTACCATTTTGCCGCTTTTTCGACATTTTGCGTGAAATCTTTTTGACTTCACTAGGCTAGTTTCTCTCTTCTCTCATTCTGCTAAAAGTGAATTTGAACATCAGTTGCTAAGCAAAGCAAATCAAAATGAACAGAGTCGGTATAGAAAATTGAAGTCAGAAATAGAAACGGGATAAACCCATAAAGCCCAATTTTAGATGCCCGCTATTTGAACGTCGTTGCTATAAGCCTTAGTTACCACCTCTAATGCTTATTGGTGTTGATAGTAGCCCCTGTAGCCTCTCTCTAAGAAACAGAAGTATGTTCAACTACGAAATGCCATCAAAATAAATCGGACTTAAAAAATATTTTTGTTCAAAAACTTTTTTTTCAATATATTCTATTCGTTCAATCCCAATCATGCTTATTGGAATCAACGGCGGCTATTTTCCGGCAATCTGCCGGGTATGTTTATTTGTAAACCTGAAATAGAAGGCTCATTTGCCACTATTTCTAGCAACCACCAGGTTTGGATGTCTTTTCATCCATAGAATGAAATATCTCACTAACTCCAGTCAACTAATTTCTAGCGAAACGTTACAAACAAAAAATGTAATTTGATATGTATATAAATATATATATATATATATATATATATATATATATATATATATATATATATATTTGTATGTATATATATATATATATATATATATATATATATATATATATATATATAATTATATATATATATATATATATATATATAATCAAAAGGATTTGAATTTGAATTTTAATTTTAATTTGAATTTGATTTGAATTTATTAGAAACATAACAGTATTATTGCCTCGGATTACAATAAATTTCCAAAATTAATAAAAGTAGGATATTATTTTAGAGCATTGAGTAGTACTACTATTCAAAATGATGAACCTAAATGAGAACCAGTTGTTGAAAAAATTCATCAAACAATGTTTTTTTAATTAAGAACGTATGTTTCGGCAAAATGTAAGAAATTTTTGAAAGCGTAATTGTTTAAATTACATATCTGTTCCGGTATACAGTTCAATTTCATTAGTAAATTGTATGCTTCAGCCAGTAGTCTTTTTAGGGAATGCTGCATTTTTGCCGTTCTGAATCTAGCAGACAATATCAAATTTGCTGATCTACTGCTAGTGTTTCGCCTGTTCGCTAAGTTTTCTAACTCAAGGTAATCAAGCTTCGACTCACCCCTCAAGTACAGGAACACCTCGTAACAAGATTCAAACAAAAACAACTCATAAGCAGACAATTTTTTCACTGGTCATTATATCCGTGATACTGTCGAAAAAAGATGGCACGAAAAACTCTTTTTTTGTGATTGCTGAATTTCTAAAAGATTAGTTTTGTAAGTGTTGCCATATACTAGTAAACCGTAGCTAATTTTTGGTTTGGCGAATGCATTATAGAAGATTATCTATTCTTTTGAGAAATTTGATCGGGCTTTAAACAGGACTCCGCGGTTTGGTGCTTGGTAAATAAAACATACAAACGTTGTTGTCGCTAAAAAGGCTAGCAAACAAAATGGTTTTGATTTGATCGTTTTTGTGCTTTCTAATTTATTATTTGGCTGTTGGTTGATTACTGTCACTATGGCACACGGGTGTCGAGTTTCTTGTATTTCATGGCACTTTGTTTTTGTTTGTTTGTAGATATTCAGGAATTGTTGAAAAGATGAGTGATTTTTCTTTTACCTCTTTTTTTGTCTTCGATTGGTTTCATATTTTTCAGACTTTTAGAAAATTGATAGAATTTACCAATTCAATATACCTAATGAGCGCTCCTGGACAGTTTTTTGCGGCTGAAAACCGAACTGTTTCCTTGATAAGATTCCATGTTTATTTGTAATACTCAACGTTTCTCTCTGCTATATTACTTCCATAATTTTAGAAATTGAACTTATTAGGCTGATTGGCCCATAATTGTTGGGATGTTCTTTTCCTTGGAATTTAGAGAGTGGAATAACTTTAGCAGTTTTAACTGTTTTGGTTTCAGACCATGCGCAAAAAATGAGTTGAAGATATATGCCAATGGTTCTGAAGCCATTGTTTGTATAATTATAAGCATCCTTTTGCTCATGCCATCATGACCAAACTGGTTTTTGTATTTTAAATTTTTGTTGACAAATGCACTTCTTGTGCCATGATAGGCTTACAGAGAAAGGAATGACTTACCTTGTTTTCGCTAGGTTGCTTACTTATTACCTTAGATAGGTTCAAACCAACATTTGCAAAAAAAAATTGTTACATTTTTCTACGTCAATATAATTCTGACTTTGTTTTTTTTATTGCAAATTCTTCGATACACTCCAAATAGTCCCTAATTTGACTTTTGAGCTAATTGATTGTTCATGGCTTGTCGATGGTTTCTTTTCTTTTGAGTTACTTTAGTACGTTTTCTTATATACAACAAATTAAGTTCTTCATTTTTTTTATATTAACCAGTTTTTGAGGATTTTATATCTTTCCAAGATTTGTTTGCTGATTCTTGTGTTTTGTGAAATTCTTCCGTTTTCCGGATAGATTTGATTTCAGGTGCGATTTTATCATAGCAATCTTTTACAATTTTTGTGAATATCGTTTGCAAAAAAAAAGAAACTTAAGAAAGCTGATTTTAAAATCTAACGCTGATTTTCAAAACATTTGAAACAAACTTATGATCATTTATGGCTTCCTTTAAACCAAGAAAACATAGCATGATCATACATGAAACTTTATTGATTTTGATGGCACCCTAAATGATCTTTGATATATTGTCTAAGGAGGGTCATCCCGTTTAGTAGAACTTTCGAGCAACTGTTTTGTTTTTTTTTGTCTTCTGCTTTTTACTGAAATTAAGTCTTTGTGTTTTCTCTTGCGATGTTGTTCTTAAAACACTTTTGTTGGTTTGGTGTTTGGTAAATAAAAACACACAAACATTTTTGTCGCTGAAAAAAGCTAGCGAACAAAATGGTTTTGGTTTGATCGTTTTTTGTGCTTTCTAATTTATTATTTGGCTGTTGGTTGATTACTGTCACTATGGCACACGGGTGTCGAGTTTCTTGTATTTCATCGCACTTTGTTTTTGTTTGTTTGTAGATATTTAGGAATTGTTGAAACTTTGAGTGATTTTTCTTTTACTTTTTTGTCTTGGATTGATTTCATATTTTTCAGTCTTTTAGAAAACTGATAATTTTTATCAATTGATTTTTCAGTCAAAAAAGGTTTTTGTTATGTTGATTTTAGCTTTCTCAAGCTTGAAAAATGGAACCAAATTCTTCACGACTGTTTTCAGTTGTTGTAGTTAAGTGTTTCTCTTTTGCCCTTAGGGATCGAGGAATTTGGTGGGGTGTATATATTAGGGGAGGTATGATTTGATAAACGGGAGAAAACAGGGTTGACATCTTTTGGAAAAGAGGTGTCACTCAGGCAATTGATTCGAATGGTTTTGAAGCCGTGGCTTGTCAAAACTTTTCATGTGTAAATTGTGTATCTCTTCATGACTCTTAATCTATGATAAAAACAAACTGGAATTCAGATTTTTCTGAATTTACGCAACACAATGAATAGAATTCTATTTATTGTAAACATATATAGTAAATAGAGTACAACAGAGTATATGGAAATCTGTACAAAAAGCAGGGAACTTCTGAAAATTTTTTGAAAAATCGGTCTAAATGTGTCTTTTCTTTAATTTTTCTTTGTGAATCTAAATTAGAAGGGTCGATAGTCGTTAGCCGCTATTTGCGAAAAATTTAGGTCAGAAATAGAAACGGCATAAACCCATAAAGCCCAATTTTAGACGCCCGCTATTTGAACGTCGTTCCAATAAGTCTTAGTTACCACCTCTAATGCTTATTGGTGTTGATAGTAGCCCCTGTAGCCTCTCTCTAAGAAACAGAAGTATGTTCAACTACGAAATGCCATCAAAATAAATCGGACTTAAAAAATATTTTTGTACAAAAATCTTTTTTTCTTCAATATATTCTATTCGTTCAATCCCAATCATGCTTATTGGAATCAACGGCGGCTATTTTCCGGCAATCTGCCGGGTATGTTTATTTGTAAACCTGAAATAGAAGGCTCATTTGCCACTATTTCCAGCAACCACCAAGTTTGGCTGTCTTTTCATCCATAGAATGAAATCTCTCACTGACTCCAGTCAATTAATTTCTAGCGAAACCTTACAAACAAAAAATGTAAATTGATATATATATATATATTATATATATATATATATATATATATATATATTTGAATATATATATATATATATATATATATATAAATATATATATATATATAAAATCGAAAAAATTTGAATTAGAGTTCGAATTTTAATTTTAATTTGAATTTGATTTGAATTTATTAGATACATAACAAAATTATTGCCTCGGATTACAATAAATTTCATTAATTAATAAAAGTAGGATATTGTTCTAGAGCATTGAGTAGTACTACTATTCAAAATGATGAACCTAAATGAGAACCAGTTGTTGAAAAAATTCATCAAACAATGTTTTTTTAATTAAGAACGTATGTTTCGGCAAAACGTAAGAAATTTTTGAAAGCGTAATTGTTTAAATTTCATATCTGTTCTGGTATACAGTTCAATTAATAAATTGTATGCTTCAGCCAGTAGTCTTTTTAGGGAATGCTGCATTTTTGCCGTTCTGAATCTAGCAGACAATATCAAATTTGCTGATCTACTGCTAGTGTTTCGCCTGTTCGCTAAGTTTTCTAACTCAAGGTAATCAAGCTTCGACTCACCCCTCAAATACAGGAACACCTCGTAACAAGATTCAAACAAAAACAACTCATAAGCAGACAATTTTTTCACTGGTCATTATATCCGTGATACTGTCGAAAAAAGATGGCACGAAAAACTCTTTTTTGTGATTGCTGAATTTCTAAAAGATTAGTTTTGTAAGTGTTGCCATATACTAGTAAACCGTAGCTAATTTTTGGTTTGGCGAATGCATTATAGAAGATTATCTATTCTTTTGAGAAATTTGATCGGGCTTTAAACAGGACTCCGCGGTTTGGTGCTTGGTAAATAAAACATACAAACGTTGTTGTCGCTAAAAAGGCTAGCAAACAAAATGGTTTTGATTTGATCGTTTTTGTGCTTTCTAATTTATTATTTGGCTGTTGGTTGATTACTGTCACTATGGCACACGGGTGTCGAGTTTCTTGCATTTCATGGCACTTTGTTTTTGTTTGTTTGTAGATATTCAGGAATTGTTGAAAAGATGAGTGATTTTTCTTTTACCTCTTTTTTTGTCTTGGATTGGTTTCATATTTTTCAGACTTTTAGAAAATTGATAGAATTTACCAATTCAATATACCTAATGAGCGCTCCTAGACAGTTTTTTGCGGCTGAAAACCGAACTGTTTCCTTGATAAGATTCCATGTTTATTTGTAAAACTCAACGTTTTTCTCTGATGGTTTCTTTTCTTTTGAGTTACTTTAATACGTTTTCTTATATACAAATTAAGTTCATTTTTTTATATTAACCAGTTTTTGAGGATTTTATATCTTTCCAAGATTTGTTTGCTGATTCTTGTGTTTTGTGAAATTCTTCCGTTTTCCGGTTAGATTTGATTTCAGGTGCGATTTTATCATAGCAATCTTTTACAATTTTTGTGAATATCGTTTGCAAAAATAGGAAACTTAAGAAAGCTGATTTTAAAATCTAACGCTGATTTTCAAAACATTTGAAACAAACTTATGATCATTTATGGCTTCCTTGAAACCAAGAAAACATAGCAAGATCATTCATGAAACTTTGCATTGATTTTGATGACACCCTAAATGATCTTTGATATATTGTCTAAGGAGGGTCATCCCGTTTAGTAGAACTTTCGAGCAACTGTTTTGTTTTTTTTTGTCTTCTGCTTTTTACTGAAATTAAGTCTTTGTGTTTTCTCTTGCGATGTTGTTCTTAAAACACTTTTGTTGGTTTGGTGTTTGGTAAATAAAACACACAAACATTTTTGTCGCTGAAAAAAGCTAGCGAACAAAATGGTTTTGGTTTGATCGTTTTTGTGCTTTCTAATTTATTATTTGGCTGTTGGTTGATTACTGTCACTATGGCACACGGGTGTCGAGTTTCTTGTATTTCATCGCACTTTGTTTTTGTTTGTTTGTAGATATTTAGGAATTGTTGAAACTTTGAGTGATTTTTCTTTTACTTTTTTGTCTTGGATTGATTTCATATTTTTCAGTCTTTTAGAAAACTGATAATTTTTATCAATTGATTTTTCAGTCAAAAAAGGTTTTTGTTATGTTGATTTTAGCTTTCTCAAGCTTGAAAAATGGAACCAAATTCTTCACGACTGTTTTCAGTTGTTGTAGTTAAGTGTTTCTCTTTTGCCCTTAGGGATCGAGGAATTTGGTGGGGTGTATATATTAGGGGAGGTATGATTTGATAAACGGGAGAAAACAGGGTTGACATCTTTTGGAAAAGAGGTGTCACTCAGGCAATTGATTCGAATGGTTTTGAAGCCGTGGCTTGTCAAAACTTTTCATGTGTAAATTGTGTATCTCTTCATGACTCTTAATCTATGATAAAAACAAACTGGAATTCAGATTTTTCTGAATTTACGCAACACAATGAATAGAATTCTATTTATTGTAAACATATATAGTAAATAGAGTACAACAGAGTATATGGAAATCTGTACAAAAAGCAGGGAACTTCTGAAAATTTTTTGAAAAATTGGTCTAAATGTGTCTTTTCTTTAATTTTTCTTTGTGAATCTAAATTAGAAGGTCAATAGTCATTAGCCGCTATTTGCGACAACTTCTGAGTTTGGTTTTTTCATCCATGGGATGAAATATCTCATTGACTAAGTCTACTAATTTGACGCGAATCATGAAATCATGGCTGCTGTTTGATCACTGGCACTGACATACGGATGCCGAGTTTTTTTTGCATTTCATCGCATTTTGTTTTTTGTTTGTACGTTTTCAGGAAGTGTTGAAATGTTGAGTGATTTTTCTTTTACCCCTGTATGTTGTCTCAGTTTGGTTTCATTTTTTTCAGACTTTGAGAGAACTCATTCATTTACTGTTTGATTTTAGAGTCGAAACAGTTGTTGATGCGTCGATTTTAAGTTTCTGGATCCTGAAAAATGCAACCGTTACTTTTTGACTTTTTTGAGTTTCTTTGACATCATTGTTTCTCTTGCTCTTAGGGATTGAGGAGTTTGGGGGCGGGGAAAATGTTTCTTCGGGGAATTATGATATTATTAACGGGCGATAACAGGGTTAACATGGAAATGATGACCATTTTGGGAATACTTTTAGTTCAGATTTCCGGAGGAGCAATATGAGTCAAATTTGAGAGTGACAAACGACCAGAAGTTGGTTGGTGTGGCGTTCTACTCTGGCAGATCAATTGACTACCACCTGTTCATTGACGATGAGACGTGGCTACCGAGAGCCAGACCATACTACATATTCGTTAAAGAGGTACTCAATCAACTTATTATAACCATGGCGTTGAGTCGAGAAGTCGAGCATGACAATTTGCGTCGAGCTGCGACAACTTAAATCATTTCATAGGGGATTTTCGATCTATTCTGTTTTGCCCCCTCCCCCCAGTGTTTTTTACGCCCCCCCCCCCTCCCCCCCCCCCCGTTACAAATTATATGTTGTTATATAGCACGTTACTATGTAAAAAAAATAGCACGTTCGCATCGGGGGCGTATAAAATATGAGCTCACTAAGGTGGGGGGCAAACAGAATAGATCCGGGATTTTTTGTGAACCTCCTCACACCTCCTCCGCTTAATTTTGATTTATCCTTTCTTATTCTGGGGGGGGGGGGGGGGGCAGAGGCCTCGCCTAGGGTTACTGGGGGTTGAATACCTACTGGGCGGCACAAACGGAAACGATTGTCCACATGCTATTTGGGTTTAGTGCGGTCTTTCCATGGCCCTTTTTTGATCCAGCATAGTTTTTTGATAAAATGAGGTCTAAAATGAGGCAGGCGCATTTAAATGGCCTGACGAAACGTCAGTAATTCTGAATGCCACTTTTGTTGCATAGATTAAGTGCCTCCGCTGAAGTCACTAGAGAAACTTTGGCATTGATCGAGAACCATATGTCGGTTCAAGATTCGCACCAGAAATTTGATGCGAATCTATAAGCATAATCACGTTAACTTGCTGCATATTATAAAAGTCAGATCTTTGCACTGCCAAAAATTCATAATGTAAATGAGAGAGCGCGAAAAGTAGTCGCAATTTGCTGAGCAACTGTATGCTTTTATGAAAAGTTTTTCACACTTCTCTCAGAGAATTACAAAATTCCTTGCAAAATAATTCTAAGATGCTGCTGTTTTTCAGTTCCTGAAATGTTAAATAGAAAAATCTTAAAGATATTTTGTTGACAGGATAGCTATAAATAATTAGTTATTGCATTTTGTGGTCTCGACCGCTTGTAGTAGTGCTACTAAAATCAATACCAATATCAAATTTTTTTTGTGCAATTTGACGCAAACTTACTGTGCTAATTCCCTAGTATATGTCGAGATAGTAAATCAACCAATCGGACTATGACAGCTGGCAAAAAGCATAAACGATCACTGTAAAAAGCAGTGAATTTGTAGTGGAGGAACTTTTTCGAACTCTGCGAGGATACAATCCACTGGCTGGCAATTGAAGTAAGCGTGGCGATTAAATGTTTAGCGATATATTTCGATCAGTAAGGGCTAAGTCTTATCTAAACTCCTCACATTAGTAACATATACAATTATGCGCTATATTAGATAGTGACGACTGTAATTAAGTGTCTGTTTTCAATTCGTAATATCATTATCCGCGTCAATTTTTCATCTAAAAGCTGTAGCAACGAGCAGCAAAACAATTCACACCAAAAAATTTTGAGATTTTCTTCTCTTTGTTAATTGTTACCGCTATTTTCTTTTCTTTTTGTCCCCAAAAGGATGCTTTTTTTGCATTATTTTTGTTGTTAGTATGAAATTGGACTGCGATGTCAATATTATCAGTCAGATCTACTCGTTTTTTATTGAAAACGCCGAAAAGAGCGCTTAATTCATTTATTTGCCAAAAAATAGCTTTTTGGTGAGGCAGATTTTGCCCACACATTGGTACCTGAAGATTGTTGAAATATTGTTGTAGCAGAAGTGTCGCAAAAACAAAATAACTGAATGCAACAAAGCGATACAAGAAGAGAAGCAGATCTATATCAACTAGAGAAGTCATATTCACACACTAAAAAAAAACATTTTTTTTATATTTGAGATAACATGTAGTAGTACTACTACAAACAATACCAAACTCAATCTTTTAGTGCTATCTGATGCAATGGTACTGTGCTCTTGCCAGAGTATATGTCGACATACTGAATTAACCAATCAAACTATGCCTGCTGTCGAAATAATTAAACCATAACTATAAAAATGCAGTGAATTTGTAGTGGAAGCACTTTTTCGAACTCTTTCGTATCACAGTAATTTTTTCAGATTAACCTGTTTCAATTGTTGTCACTTTTGTTATTTTTCCTATATTTTCAGCTTCGTGAATTGTTTCTTCAACATTGAAAAGTTTTGCTTCATATTTTTTCTTTTAATAAGGTCAATATTTACTTAGGAATCATGACAAATTCTGCGCAAGCAAGACTTCTGGTTTTTGTTTGATAAAAGATAAATAATCTCGTGAAGTGATAAAAGAACTGATTCCATAATTTTCTCCTTGGGAACATGGCTAAATCAAACTACCAATTCAAATCCGAACTGCACGTACTTTTATCACATTGTATTGCGGCTGAGCTTAACAACTCAGAAATCAAATTGAATAGCGCTTCAAGGCTATTTCAAGCCTTAAAGCTAGAATAGTGTGACAAGCGAAATTTAATGCTACATTCTATCGAAGCCAAACGGATTTGTTCATTTTGTTCAACATTCATATTTAGCAACTATTATTAGTACACAATCGTCATTCATGAAGTCAAACTATAACTCAAACTCGAACTACCTCAACAACCAGCAAAACAATACTACGACTTAACAGTATTGCATCAGATTCTGTGCGATTGGATTGCGAATCAACCCTTATTGATACAGAATATTCGACAAAAGTTCTACATGGTTAACAAATTTCCCATGACATCAAAATTACACTGAAAAAGTGACGTGATGGAAAAGTGTTCACATTCTGTCGATATTATTATCTACAACCAATCAACAGTTGAATTTGACATGTAAATCCACGTGACTAGCAGCATAAAAGGAGCTTGAAAAACTACCAAAAATCAGTTGAGACTTGTTAATTTTGTCTTTTTAAACTGACATACAGTGCGTATTGAAGCACACTTTCTTGAGCGGTAAATTACTTGTTATCGTGTCTTGTATCTGTAGATCATATTAGTGATTGTACAGTTTTAACTTTACTTTGACTTGTGAAAAGAGAATTAACTTTGATATTCTCAAAACGTTCTTTCTGAGGAACGAAGTTCCTAAGTAAGAGAAACTTTGTGCAAAGCATAAATTCAGTTTCTCTTACTGGCTTTAACGAAGCCTAGTGTAGTTCACTGATTGCGTTATTGAGCAATTTAGTGCGCTGAGAAGCACAAAGTGCGAATTTGGTTTCATTTGTTAATTTTGACTATCGGGAAAAAGTCTCCGAAAATATTAACACATCGGAGACGAAACTTATTTGCCCTAACCAGTAGCTAGGACAGTTACCTAGAGCTGTACATAGGGGATTTTGCAATTTCGAATTATAACTTGAGTTATTAACCAAAACTCGAGCAGAAATTGAATGTTTCAATATGAGTTATTTTGTTATTCTGAGAGAAACAAGTTTGTTATGCAGCAAAGCTGAGCAATTAGGTAGCAGGAGTAATCGAACAACAAGTAATGCAACGGTAATCTACAGTATAGCGGATAATACAGTTCACAAAAGTTAACTGCAAAAGCACAATATCCGGACAGATTTGAAACCGCTGAAACGAACTGGGCGGTGTAAAGTTTTCCTTGACTTTGATAGGAGAGCAGCCGTTACATTTGGTCCGCCGACCCGGACAGTGGAAGGCAAACTGCTGTCCAATCTGATGAAGAGAGTGGCGAAGGCAACCCCCAAAGAAAATCAAACAAATCAACAGCGCAACGCCAGTGAGGCAGAGCGAAAGTTGCGAGTGAACTTCACAAATTACGTTGAAGAACTAACCTCGCTTAAAAGGAGCAAGCAAAGCAAAAGGCAACCAGGCAATCCTAACACAATCAGCAGAGAGGAGCTTCAATCGACAGCTCAAAGGTACGACAAGAAGCTCCAAGATTTACGGGAGGAAGTCCACACCAAAACAGGGATTGGCTACAAAATAATTGAAGATTCAGATCGACCCAACAAACTAAAGGTCCTCTACCAACAGACTGTTCACCTTCTAGAGGAAGAAATACCCAAGCAACTGCAGCGTCGAAACAAGCGTGTGCCCTATCAAGCTAATTTCGTTGAAGAGCATCTGAAAGAAGCAAGGAAGTGCAAAGAAAGTTTGGACTATCATTGGCTTGCATATATAAGCAAAGGCACGCAACCAGAAATGAATGCAGAGCAAAGCGACGCAACCCAAGCAGTGAACGACAGCGAGAGCAACAACTACCAAACCGACAACCCAGTTGCTCAAACAGTGCAAAATGGAGCAACAGTAAGCGGCCAAGAGACGGAGAATGTTTCGGAAACATCTTCAGCAAAGCAAAGGCGCGAGGAGAGGATGAAGAAGTTCGATATCGAGTTCGAAACGAAGATGCGACTGGAACAGGCACGGTTCGAGCGGAGGAGGCTAGAGCTGGAAATGCAAATGAAAGAACTGGAAACCAAGCATCAACTGCTGGAGGAAGAGCGTGAGCTGGAGCGCAAAGTGAAGAGAACGGCATTAGAAAACGATGATGCTCGTTCCCAATCAACCAGTGCTCGAGAAAAATCACCCTTCAACTGGACCCCAAAGAAGAGAGATGTCTCAGACTGGGCCAGCAGAATCGACAACCTTCTAACACCAGATCGATCAACAGCTCGCTTCGAAGTAACCCCTGAAGTGAACAGGCAAAGTCACTTCTCACGATATCGCAGTTCACGAGACCGATCCTCAAGTGTTGAAGACCGAGACGTATCCCCCAGAGCTGGTTTACTACGATACAACAGTGGGTACGCAGGTAGTAGTAGCCTACCAAAGCTGAAGTTGAACAGCTTTTCTGGAAACCCTCTCGAATGGCCAGAGTGGTCTAGTATGTTCATCGCTACAGTGGATCAACGACCAATACCAGACTCAGAGAAGATGAGCTACCTGAAGACTCTACTGACAGGCAAGGCAAGGTCAGCAATCTCTGGAATGGGCTATTCTGGACAGTTCTATGGTGCTGCATGGAGCATTCTGGAGAGGAAATTTGGAAGGCCTCATGTGATCATTGATGCACAACTGGAGAGTCTTCGCAAAGCAAGTCAGGTGAAACCACACGACTCAACAGGTCTGATCAGTTTCTCAGTTATTGTTTCGAACTTTGTGAATGTGCTCAAAGAGTACAAGCAGATTGGTGATTTGCAATCAAGCTCGACACTGTATATGGCAGTAGATAAGCTACCCCAAGTTCTCAAAGAGAAGTGGTGGTTCTATGTTGATGATAAAGATGAAGATTGGCCTGATCTGATTATGTTTGCAAAGTGGCTATCTAAGATAGCATTCGTCCACGAAGGGTTTTCAGCTTTCAAGGGAGAGCGAAGAGAAGAAGACCGAAGAAGCACAAATAGAGACAAACGGTTCTCGAAAACATCGAACTTCAGTGCAAGTTCGAACGTGAAAGAAACGAAGCAAACGCAAAGTGATCACTGTCCGCTAGCTGATGGCACTCATAAAATATGGAACTGTCCACTATTCAGGAACATGAGTGTGAATGATCGGTACGCAGCAGTGAGGAAGCAACGCTTATGTTACGGATGTCTAGGCAAAGGACATGCAATCAAAGATTGTAAAGTCAATGCGTGCGGCATCAATGGATGCATCAAGAAGCACAACCGATTGCTGCACTCAGAAAACTATATGGACGAGGGCAATCACGCAGTCAACGTAAGCGCAGCAACAATCAACCAGAGTAACGAAGTTACTAGCTTTCTTCAGATAGTTCCTGTCTCAATACAGAGCGGTGGCAACAGGCTGAACACATATGCTTTCCTCGATAGTGGATCAACGGTTTCATTCATCGATCAAAGTGTGCAAGAGAAGTTACGAGCCCAAGGCACCGATGTGACGCTCAACATAGCTGGCATACACGGAACAAAGGATCTGAAGACAGAAAAGGTTCCTCTAAAAATAATGGGACTACATTCAAAGGTGCATTCAATCGAAGCGTTTGCACACCCGTCAATCTCCTTGGGAAACACGAACAACAACAACAACAAATTGAAGCAAAGCTTCAATCACTTGAGTGTTCTACCCAACAAAAGCTTCAACTTAATGGAAGTTGGCATCATCCTTGGTCAAGATGCTTATGAGCTACAACGCCCATTGGACTATAAGATAGGAACACGAAGTGAACCTTTCGCCGTTCTAACAGAGCTAGGATGGGTAGTCAGTGGACCCATGACGGGCAAAAGAAGACAAAATGTTTGTCATTTCGCCTTCACTGAAGATGTGAAAGTGGCTGAGAATATCCAAACCTGGTGGGACATAGAAACCTATGCTTCCAAAATCAACGTCGTCAGTCAGTCAAAGAAGGAACTGCAGGCACAAAAGATGCTAGAGAGTACGACAAAGTTCACAGGCGAGCGGTACGAAGTGGGAATGCTGTGGAGTGAACCAGAGCCAAACCTACCGAACAATTACAGCTCAGCCTTGGGTCAGCTTTACTCACTGGAGCGAAGATTCCAAAGGGACCCGAACCTGAAGAATTTGTATCAACAGTCAATAGATACAGATGTAGAAAAAGGATTCGTAAAGATATTGGACGAGTCCGAAGTGAAAGGCACCTTCGGGAAAGAATGGTATTTGCCACACCATCCAGTGCTAAACCCGAACAAGCCTGGCAAAGTAAGGCGTGTTTGCAATGCTGCCTCAAAGTACAAAGAAGTATGCCTAAATGATAAGCTACTTGCAGGACCTGATCTGCTACACGGCTTGATTGGAACAATATTCAGATTCCGTGAAGGACCAATAGCCCTGACAGCTGACATCGAATCGATGTTTCTACAAGTGCAAGTCCCCGAACAGGACAGAAGTTGCTTGAGGTTCTTATGGCGTCCTAGAACAGACGAACCTGTTCAGATATACGAATATCAGCGTCATGTTTTTGGAGCTAAGAGTTCTCCAACTTGCGCGAACTATGCTCTCAAGCGAGTGGGACTGGACAACGAAAAAGAGTATCCAATAGCAGCAAAGACAATACAAAACAACTTCTACATGGACGATTTCATCAAATCGGTAGAAACCCCGGAATAAGCAGTTGACGTTTTCAACCAACTACAACCCCTTCTCTCACAACATGGATTTGAACTGAAGAAGTGGATAAGCAACAATGATGCAGTTACCGAAGCAATCCCAGAAGACTTGAAGTCAATCAGCAACACGAAGCAAGTCGAAGTGGAACCCAGTACGGAGGGATCTTCAGTGCTAGGACTACAATGGACCGTTACTGATGATAGCCTTCAAGTGTGTAGAGGTACCAACAAGGAAGTGGAAACCCCTATAACCCAGAGGAAGATTCTGTCACTGGTATTTTCAGTATTCGACCCGATCGGATTGTTTGCTCCGTTCAGTGTTCATATGAGACGACTTCTGAAAGGCATCTGGACTAAGAATGGACAACATTGGGACAACGAAGTTGAACCTAGTGAAGAAGAAGAATTCCTGAGATGGAAAGAACAACTTCCAATAGTGGCTGAAACCAGCATCGATAGAAGATACTTCAACAGAGAGAGGGATAAAACCGAACTTAATGTGTTTGCTGACGCATCTGAAGACACGATGTGTGCAGTGGCCTATCTACGTTCACAACCAAAAGAATACTCAGCTGACTTAGCATTTGTCATCGGAAAATGCAGAGTGGCACCGATGAGGCATCTTTCAATACCGCGATTGGAGTTGCAAGCGGCAGTCATGGCAGTGAGGTTGAAAGAACAGATAGTCAAGGAACATGAAATGAAGATAAATAGTTGCAGTTTTTGGTCAGAATCAACTACGGTATTGCAGTGGATACACAGTTCCCATCGTAAACAACAAGTGTTTGTGGCCAATCGCGTAGCTGAGATACTAGATACAACTGATGTTTCACAGTGGAAACATGTCAGCGGTATCAACAACCCAGCGGACATTGGCACCAGAGCAATCAACATTGAGGAACTCAAGAGAAGTGAGTGGCTCACTGGGCCGGCCTGGTTGAAGCAACCAGAAAGCGAATGGCCACAGCAGGTGAACCTCATATTTGCCTCAGATGAAGAGAATATACCCTCGTCAGTCTTCATGATACAGGCTGAAGAGAAGAAAGCTGTTATCCAGTGGGAACGATTCAGTAATTTTAACAGACTAGTAAATACGGTGGCATACGTACAGCGAGCATTGAACAAACACAGACCAGCAACACTCGTAGTCAGCATTGAAGAAAGAGAAAAAGCAAAAGCAACAATCTTCAAGTTACTAAAGCGAGAACAGTTTGGTGAAGAGGTGAAATCTCTCAAAGCTGAAAAGGAAATTCCAAAAGTCAGCAAAATTCTACAATTCTCCCCCTTCCTGGATGAAGAAGGACTTATTCGAGCCAAAGGCAGAATAGGCAAAAGTCAGTTGGACTTCAATGCAAAGCATCGAATTCTGCTACATTGGAAACATCATGCAGTTGAACTATTCTTGCGAAACGAGCACAAGAATCAACATGAAGGCACTGAGCATGTAAGAAACATTGTTCAGCAGAAGATGTGGATCCTAGGCATACGAAATGCCTTGCGATCAATCAAGAACAAGTGCGTTACTTGCAGAAAAGGCAGAGCACAAACGATAGCACCAGTCATGGCAGATCTACCCGAAGAGCGGTTAGATGCTTCAACAGCCTTTACAAATGTTGGAGTCGACTATTTTGGCCCTTTCATTGTGAAGATTGGGCGAAGAAATGAAAAGCGATGGTGTTGTCTATTTACTTGTCTAACTATGAGAGCGGTGCATATAGAAGTGGTACCTAAGTTGGACACTGATAGTTGTCTCAATGCAATAATGAGATTTATTGCTCGAAGAGGCAAGCCGGAGACGATCATCAGTGACAACGGGACAAACTTTGTTGGAGCTGAAAGAGAGTTTGCAGAATACGTTGCGTCATGGAACAAAGAAGGGATCGAAGAACATCTAATTCAACGAGGGATCAGAGGGAAGTTCAATCCACCCGCAGCACCTCACTTTGGAGGAGTATGGGAGCGGTTGGTGAGAAGTTGCAAGAAAGCAATGTATGCAGTGTTGGGGAACAGATCAGTCACCGAGGACGTTCTTTCAACAACGATGTGTATTGTTGAACAGACTTTGAACTCAAGACCTTTGACTCCAGTCAGTTCAGATGTTAATGACTTGGAGGCATTGACCCCCAATCACTTCTTGCTTGGCAACAAGAACGTTTGCTTACCCTACCTACCATGCGCGGAAGAAATTGCTGATCATCGAAAGCTCTTTCGACAAACTCAAGCCTATGCAAATCTCATATGGGACAGATTTCTTAAAGAATATCTGCGAACCCTGAATAATCGGCAAAAATGGCGATCTACGGCGAATGAAACCCTTAAAGAAGGCGAGCTCGTTTGGTTGATCGAAGACAGCGATATGCGTGGATATTACAATCTAGGTCGAGTCACGGAGACCATCGATGGGTCTGACGGTGTGATTCGATCAGCTATAGTTCGAACGAACGACGGAGTGTACAAGAGACCAGTAGTGAAGCTCGCCCCAGTACTAACTGGAAAAGATGTTTTCGCGATGGAAAACAGGGCCGGCGATATTGCGGCTGAGCTTAACAACTCAGAAATCAAATTGAATAGCGCTTCAAGGCCATTTCAAGCCTTAAAGCTAGAATAGTGTGACAAGCGAAATTTAATGCTACATTCTATCGAAGCCAAACGGATTTGTTCATTTTGTTCAACATTCATATTTAGCAACTATTATTAGTACACAATCGTCATTCATGAAGTCAAACTATAACTCAAACTCGAACTACCTCAACAACCAGCAAAACAATACTACGACTTAACAGTATTGCATCAGATTCTGTGCGATTGGATTGCGAATCAACCTGTTATTGATACAGAATTTTCGACAAAAGTTCTACATGGTTAACAAATTTCCCATGACATCAAAATTACACTGAAAAAGTGACGTTATGGAAAAGTGTTCACATTCTGTCGATATTATTATCTACAACCAATCAACAGTTGAATTTCACATGTAAATCCACGTGACTAGCAGCATAAAAGGAGCTTGAAAAACTACCAAAAATCAGTTGAAACTTGTTAATTTTGTCTTTTTAAACTGACATACAGTGCGTATTGAAGCACACTTTCTTGAGCGGTAAATTACTTGTTATCGTGTCTTGTTTCTGTAGATCATATTAATGATTGTACAGTTTTAACTTTACTTTGACTTGTGAAAAGAGAATTAACTTTGATATTCTCAAAACGTTCTTTCTGAGGAACGAAGTTCCTAAGTAAGAGAAACTTTGTGCAAAGCATAAAGTCAGTTTCTCTTACTGGCTTTAACGAAGCCTAGTGTAGTTCACTGATTGCGTTATTGAGCAATTGAGTGCGCTGAGAAGCACAAAGTGCGAATTTGGTTACATTTGTTAATTTTGACTATCGGGAAAAAGTCTCCGAAAATATTAACACATCGGAGACGGAAATTATTTGCCCTAACCAGTAGCTAGGACAGTTACCTAGAGCTGTACATAGGGGATTTTGCAATTTCGAATTATAATTTGAGTTATTAACCAAAACTCGAGCAGAAATTGAATGTTTCAATTTGAGTTATTTTGTTATTCTGAGAGAAACAAGTTTGTTATACAGCAAAGCTGAGCAATTAGGTAGCAGGAGTAATCGAACAACAAGTAATGCAACGGTAATCTACAGTATAGCGGATATTACAGTTCACAAAAGTTAACTGCAAAAGCACAATATCCGGACAGATTTGAAACCGCTGAAACGAACTGGGCGGTGTAAAGTTTTCCTTGACTTTGATAGGAGAGCAGCCGTTACACATTGGTTGAGTCTGTTTTTTTTCCTACTTTCAAAATAGAAATTCAAATCATGATTGTATCCGTATTTTATACTGTTTCTGTTATAATGATGTCACAGGCATAAATTATGGCTAATGTTGAGCGATCTTTTGATTACATATATAGGTTGAAAGCATTATGTTTTCAAACAATACAAAAGTTGATCATCTCAGTTTAAAAAATTCAGATTCGATCAACCTCGATTGTTGAATATTTTATAAATGGAAAAGCTAAATCTGTGCATATTATTCAGTTCACAATTGAAAATAGTGTTTTAAGATAAAACGAATGAGCAGTTATAGAAAGGAGGTATGATTACAGGGTTGATGTGTCAACGCTAGCAACTGCTAAACATCAAAAAGTCGTAAAAAAACATTTCAAAGTGCTTTTTGAACTCCTGTAACCGTTTATATAGTTGAGACAACCCAAGTCAAGATCCGCGTTTATAGCCAATGAGTTGGGATTGTATCACCCAATTCAAGTTGTTAACACTAAAAATTATGTGAAAATAATCTGTTTTACTTTTTTTTAACAAAACCTGGACCTATTTTGTTCCGCCCCCCAGTGTTTTTACGCCCCCAGTTACACTTTGTACGTTGTTATATAGCACTTACGCCTGGGGGCGTAAAATTATGAGCCCACTAAGTGGGGCGGGGCGGGGGCAAAACAGAATAAATCCGAAAATTTTTATAGATTGATAAATACTGTTGATAGCTTCTGTTGACAACGTTGAATTATTGTTCTCCTTTACCTAACCCATTAACATTTTTACCTCATTTTACGCAGAACAAAAAGGGCGTTTTGTTGAAAAAACTATTATTGTTATTATTTTTCCCTAATTCATCAAAGTTCTTAACACTAACATAATTATTAACAAAACCAAAACTTTACCTATAACTTTTTAAAAGATAGTTTTTGACTAGTACCTGAAGTTTTGGCATGTAAATCTTTCATTTTTTAATTTAGTCCTGTTTAAGTTCGTTTGAAAGAAATGTCTTTATTCAAGACGAAGTTTTTATCACAGTTTGTGGACAATTTAACAAAAATCAATCTGGAATCCTGGGATACACGTTCCTTTAAACCATTATGCTAGTTAATGATTGATTGCTCTCAAACAAATTTTGTATCAAATATATTATTCTTTTGTTCATTTTTATGCAAGCTTTTGCTTGATTGATTTTTTGTCGGACCCATTTGACTTTTCGTCCTCAAAAGCGTGATAAACAGGTAGCGCTTGGAGAGCATTATGTTCTCTTAGAGCCCTAAACCTTACTATGCCCTAAGAATGCGATTCACCAAAACTGTTTAGAAGAGACACCCCTCATTCACCAACTCCCCTGCCATCTTCCTCCAATTACCTCCCACCCCCTCAACACTCCCATTGTCCACCCTCCACCACCTGTCGATTTGAACCCCCTCTCATGCAGTCTTCGCAACCATACCCCCCTCGCATGAACCCAACCACCCACCCCCCCCCCCCCCCCCCCCCCCCCACAGACACGCACACTCGAGTCAATCCCCCTATTGCTAACATCCCCTTGCCAGAGCCGACTACTACCGAAACTAACCGCTCGCCGTTCGTTTGAGAGCGATTCGCCCGACTTCAGTCGGTTATGTTTCATACTTCGATAAATGATAATTTTAGCAATGTTATCTAACCCGTGTTGTGATATCAGTGCCACTTTAGCGCATTATCTTCTAGGAAATGCGCTGAATTATTCAAAAATTAATCTCGAAATCCTTACAAAATAGGGCAAACTATGCTGAAACTTTGTAAGCAAACATTTCTAAAATAAATTTACTGCCTCTTGTCGCATTTCTTACAAAACTGTTTATTAAATAAGTACTACTGTTGACTACAATAAGTACGTGACTCACTGAAACTGTTTCGTGGAGAAAATTTTTGGTGTGAAGTCACCCACCTCGACCTGTCATCCAACCCCCCCCCCCCCCGTCAACCTCCCTCCCGCAGTCACCCCTCACCCCTTAACACCCTCGAGTTCACCCTCCTAAAACTGGCGGGGTCTTTTCCATTATAGCCCCCCATGAAATTATAGCCCCCCATTGTGGTATAATTACCATGATTGGGGGGGCTATAGGTTATCTGACCACTAAGCTGGGGGGGGGGGGGGGCTATAATCGGAAAGACCCAACTGGCGATTTGGAGCCCCTCTCCTCGAGCCCTCTCAAGCCTAACACCCCCCCCCCCCCCCCCCCCCCCCCCCAATCGCATGACCACCCGCTTACCCGCTTACCGATCGCTTGACCACGCACTCCCTCAAACGCTTGACTCCCCCCACTCACTTCGCTGACCCCATCACCTAATACTAGCATCTCTGAACCCCAGCTGTCTACTGCCGAAGCCAACCGCTCACTGGTCGTTTTAGATCAATTGACCCGACGTTAATCGGTTATGTTTGTATTTCTGCTTCAGGGAAGTTCTTTCGCCGATGTGAGAAAGAAGATCATACAGAATATGGCAATTAAGGCAGATCAGATAAAAAGTGGACATGTCTATTTCTACTTTATAGACCAGGGACAGAGTCAGGTTGTGGAAATAGAACAAGGCAAGAAACTGTTCCTGTTTGCAGAACGGGTCGTAGTTGTGGGTTAAACGGATGATGAAACAAGGATGCCCCCCCCCCACCACCACTACCACCCAAATATGTTATCAATATATAACAAAAATCTTTGTTCACAATTTTCCTGATTTTTAATTTCTAACGGCTAAATCATTCCATATTTGCAAATTTCACTAGATCCTCTCGCAAGATCCTCTCGCAAGATTTTGTGGAAAATATTTGACACATGAAAAAGACAAAGTTAGACATTGGACAATAGAAATTCAGAACATGCGGCAACCTCATATTATGGTCTTACATTACAGTATTAAGAAAGTTAAGGATGTCAGTTCATTTTTAAAGTCTACTTGGAAAAGTTTTCAACTAACAGCAAAAAGTATTAAATTATGCTCAAATAAGTTTTGCCAAAACACTCAAAAAATTAAGTCATTGGACAACAAACCGCTTGAAATACGATGCATTGCTCACTAAGCAGTATCCAGTATTATTTCGCTCTACCAGAGCAATGTATGTTAGCAGACAACAAAAATAATTTGAAAGCGATAACTTATTTCGTTTCAAATCGAGAAACACTTTTTGAAGAAAACAGGAGACTGCTTAAGAAATCAGACAGACTTCAGTTTTTGTTTCCCAAAGTGGGAGTAATGCTAACCGTTGGTCTCGGGACAATTCAAAAGACAAGTGCTACTTGAACACTGTATATTTACAAAGTTGTACAAACTTTTAAACCCATTTTAGTTATGTTTCCTATAAAGACGGTTTCCTGATATCGTTTTATTTCTTGCGGATATTTTTATTAAATTAAATTTTTCATTATACAAGGAGTTTAGACAAAAATTACAACACCTGTTGAGATCTACTGGATCAATTAATTAAACTGCAGTAAATGAACAGTCTATAGGAAAAAATTGCAAAAAACAGCAACCATTGAGTAACCTCCACTCAATTTTTTAGATATAAGTTCAAAATGGTCGTTTTGGCCATCTCTTTATAAATTTAATTGAAAATTTTTCTAGGCCGAGTTTAAACAAGCGCATTTAATTTAAGAATTCATTTGAAGTTAGTGAACTTAATTGGGAAGTTATTAGAAAAGAATGGCTTCTAATCAACAATTTTTTGCAGTTTTTTAGGTGGTTGCCGAAAAGCGAAGATTCGCTGCTGAATGTAATTTTTAAATTATATAAACTTTTTGACATGGTCATGATTGTGTAGGAGAAAATGCACTCACACAAGCTGTCATTGTTGAAAGTAGTCATGTCCATATTCTCTTCAATTTTTGTCGAAATTGGGCTGTTACATTATACTGATCAATATCCAGTAAAAAATGCTTGCCTTCAACAATCAATCTTCTAAAAAAATAAAGAAAAATAAATACATTTGACATAAAAGACAATCTCATTTGCTGATTTTTGAAAAAAAAATGGCAAAACATAATCAGTTATCTTTAATCATGAAAGTTAGATTGAAGACAATCGGCCATTTAAAGAGACTCTGAGAGAAAAATTTTGAACAACTGAATATAATTAACACAAAAAGGTAATAGATTTTGTTAATTGCTCTCAAACTTAGTCTCTAGCAATTATATTAGTCCTGTTGGTCTTTTCTTATGCGATTTTTCGCTTGACCGATTTTTTGTCTGACCCATTTGACTTTTCGTCCTTCAAAACGGGATAAAAAGGTAGGACCCAGTGCCAGTGTGGCATTAAGTTTTATTAGAAGGCCTCAGAAGAGTTGAGTAGTCTTTCAAGTGCATAGTGTGATGAAGCTACCGGGAAGGACGTAGACTAAGGTTGAAAGGTAATTTATAGAAGTTTTTCGAATTCATTGTTCCACCAGCATAATATTGAGGCTAATTGAAATTGATAAAGATCTTTTGCAGGACATAAGTAATTTTTATGAACTTTTTAAGCTATGTGTTTTAGTTATTGAAACAAAACACGCAATTTTATACCAATTTAACAATTTTTTACAAGCCTTTTTGAAAATTTTGTCATTTTTTTAGTTTTGTCAGCCCTAAGTGTCAAGGACCCTCCTCTAGGTTTTCCTGATAGATTACTGCACAGTTTTTAGTGTTAACGGAATGGTTTTCAACATTTCGACATCGCGAAATTTAGTATTATTTTTTTCCTAAACTTGCCATTTTTTTTATTTTTTTTAAATTTATTGTCATTATTCAAGTTTGTTTGTGACCAAGGGGCCAGCAAACTTACTTAGGGGTTTGATGATAAAATACTAAAAAGTTTTAATTGGCCATGGAATAGTTTCCACTTTTTAAAATCATAAAATTAATCAAATTGTTTTTGTGAAATTCATTGTTTTTTAGCAATTTTGACAAAACTTAATTTTTTTCAGTTTTTTTGAAATTTATTGTCCTTATTCAGCCTCGAGGAACCTTATAAAACCTTTTTGCGGATTTTAATTTGGCATTCAGTAGTTTTCAACTTTTTAATATCTCAAATTTTAGCAGTTTAGTAAATTTAATACAAAATTAATAACACTTTTAATTTTCTCAAACTCTTTGAAAGTTTTTGTCATTTTGTAAGTTTTTCAAGCCTCAAGAGGCAAAACCAAAGATCCGTCATTAGGTTTGATAATAGGTTTTGCAATGTTTTTTAAAAAATTTGAATATTTTTGTCCTTTTCTAAGTTTAACGATCACTACTGGCCAACAAAATTTCAGATGGGTTACATGATAGAAATTCAGAAACACAAATTGGGTGTAAACATTTTTTCACTGCGAAAAGTGGAAACTTGAATTTTCAGTTTTTTTTCTATATATTTTAATTACTGAGAAGCCTAGAAAACTAGAAGCTGCGGAGTTGAATCTCATCAAGGAAAAAATTCCTAGATCTCTCTCTCTCTCTGTCGGTTGGGTTTTTTTCCTTCTCTTTCTTGTTTACGTTTTATCTCTTTCTCAGCTCTCACTTTTCCCTCAACTCTTTTGTTGATGCCGCACTTCAGCTGCTATTTTGTGGCGTGATGTCATCACCTAATACCCTCACCTCACTCCTCGACAGTTGAGCTTAAGCTAGCCTCACGAAATCGTGGCTAGCTGCTGAAGAAGCCGACCGCTCTCCGGTTGTTTGAGAGCAATCGCCCAACGTTAGTGGGTTATGTTTTTAGCTTTTGGACTATTTCCACCCAGACCTCATAAGAGAATTTGAATTATCATTGCTTGAAAAATCAATAATAATAGCGTATTGGTCCCCCGTGGATCTTTATATGATGTCCAGAAAAATAATTTTATTCACGATATTTTTTGAAAATTAGAAAATCAGACCTCAAACTGGCATAGATCAAATGCGGACGATTGATAATATGTCTTCGCACAATTAAACGGTGACATGATCATAATATGGCAACTAAAAAAATACAGAATTGAAATATCATGATTCAATACTTGCTTACTTTGAGAATGTACTCTGGGTAAACAGAAATCTGAACGTTGTAAGCGTTTCCGTTGGTTGAGAATAATTGCAAAGGCATTGTTTCAAAAAAGGATGCATAGAATTGGAAAAATACTTGGAAGTTTTCAAATTCTGTTCATTTTGGAAAAAATTTGTCATTGTCTTTTGTGGTCACATTTGAACAGGAGGGAAGTTAACAGTGGACATGAAATTATGATTTACCTCAGTTCTCTAAGACCCATACTACACATAGAGAAGGCTAACGTCCTAATCTTATATAACCCAAGTAGCGACTTTTAAAACCATCCAACATCACTCTTATGAGAGTAATTCATCCGAAGGTTAGGTTTGTTGTTAGGTTTGAAAAAATGAGAATTTAATTCATCGACAAACTTGTGACAAGCAATAGACAGGGCAATATAAAAACGGCAAAACAACTTAATAACTGTCGTATTCGTCGTCAAGCTCAACACGTGAACATCAGTGTCAGCCGTGAAATGCTAATTTTTAGTCAATTGAATTTACAATTATCATGACTGGTGGTCATCAACAGTTCAGTCTTAATAAATCGCTTAGCAGTTCATCTCGGTTTTCATCCTACTCGATGAGTGTTTCTTGCAACTTGCTTTTGTTCTCTCCACTATCGTCAGGTAAGAACAAAAACTCTCGGTTGGAGGAAATAACTTAATAGTGGTCGCTTTTTTGGATTGCCCCCGTCAACTGAAGTTTTAATATTTTGTTTTCAGACTGTACAGAGAAAGTGTCATTTGCCAATAATACTGACGATGATTTCTTCATCAATTCAAACACATTCATTGGGGTAAACTGGCGACGGAGACCCAAGCTGCCGAAGAGGGACAATCTACCTGTTGCCGAATTGTGAACAACATTTGAGAACACCGACAATATCTTTCTGAAACCTGTTCTGTTTTGCCCCCCCCATTGTTTTTTTTGTACCCCACCCTTACATATTTTGAGTTATTATATAGCACAATACTAAGCTAGAAAATAAGGGGTCTTTCCCATTATAACCCCCCAATTTAGTGGTCAGATAACCTATACGCCCCAAAAAAATCATGGTAAAAATACCATAATGGCAGGCTATAATGGGGGGGGGGGGGGGGGGTAAAACGACACATTTCAGCTCAAAACCAAGAAGAAGCAACCTATTAGAATATACAATGTTACAAAAAATTTTGTTTTTCTCGAACGAATGTTGTAGTCGTCTGTCTTTTTTATGCGTTTTGAGTTCCCAAGTGACCCGAGTTCAGCGTCATGCGTGGTCTAAGTTCATCTTAAATTCACAAATTTAAGCAGTCAAATCCAATTGCTCAATTTCTGGCAGTTTTCTAAAAGTCATACAAAAGTGCTCCACCGCAGAATTGGATTCATTTTTTTCACTTTAAGTGTGAATAGTGGTCTCAAATAACCTCCTAAACTAATTTAATGCCATTTAGTTTAATTTTGTATATTCAAAAACGCAACAGAAAATACGACGTGCGTGAATAAAAATTCTCGGATCTTTTCCGTTTGTTCCCCCCCCCCCCCCCCAGCTAGGTGGATGCAAATTATTTGCACCCCCGACGCACGTGCAATATTTTTACATAACGATTAACTATGTAATGACACGTGCTCTGTAACTGGGTGAGCATAACGTACTGGGGGGGGGGGGGGGGGGGTGGGCACAAACGGAAAAAATCCAAATTCTCCTTGAAACACCAAAGTTTGAACAGCTCACCGTTTTAGTTTCTGAAAAACCGTCTGCTTGAAATATAGACCAATTATTGAAAAATTTGGTAGAAATTTTTGCATCTATAATGTGAATAATTGCTCTTAAACAAAGTTTATAGCAATTTAGTTTGGTTCTTTGGTCTTTTTATGCAACTTTTAGATTAACCAATACTACGACTGACCCTTTTAACATTTTTTTTCTCAAAAACGTGATAAACATGTAACGCATGGAGGGCATTAATTGGCAGAGCAGCTCACTTAGAGCCTTACGTCTTACAAATCTTTAAGTATGCGATTCACGGAAACTGTTTTGCGAAAGGACGGTTCTTAATCTCATCAATTTGACCAACTTCCCTCAGTAATCGCCCACTCCACCCTTTCCTGCGCGTGTCGAATTGTACCCCCTCTCGTCCAACCCATCCAGCCCGAACCCCCTAGCTAGACCCGGCTCCCTCAAATGCTAGCATCCATGAGCCCCAACTGGATATTGTCGCAGTCAACGACTCACCGGTCGTTCGAGAGCAACCCAAAGTTTGTCCATTATGTTTTGTAGCTAAACTTCATAGACGGAAGATGAACTTCCTAAAAGAAAGCAAATGTTTACAGAAACTGAGAAACTTCATATATTTGATTTCGAGTGTATTTTATAAACATAGGAACAAAAATTGTTAATTTATTTTGGCAGCATTACGGGATACTTTGTTTGCAGGGGCTTTCAAATCTGTCAAATCTGAAGCAAGCCACACCCAACTACTGAGAAAAACACCTAAGAACAATTTTTAGGATTGTTTTAGCATAGGTAAATCTGTAAAAAAACAGAGTCCAGGAGAATTTGCTGATAGTAAACAACTAATAGTCAATCCTGCAAATGTTCAACGTCTATGGACTAAAAGAAAACCTCAGGTATTAGCGGAATTTTCTATTAAGAAAAGGATTTGAAAGGGTTATAAAAGTTTGCTAAGCATTTGCAAACTTCATGGCTCTACTCAGTTCGCTTGAAAAATAAATCAAATTCAAATTTTTGAAATAAGATTTAAAAACGGCACGATTTTGGAAACCTAATTAATTTAAACGATCGATCATATTATCCATAAATCTCTCTCGTAATGAGTTCATTCCAAATAAGACCATCAAAATCTTTTTAACCTCAAAATCAAACAATAACCCTATGAAGACAATGTTGTTGACTTGAGAAACAAAAAATTTATGAATTTAGAAGGCAGCAGAGAAACTCCGTGCATTTTTAATAATCGGTCACAAAACAAACATGGCGAGTATCATTTTTGGCGACGCACCAAAAAAAGCACTGCTTCCTCCTCCAAATGTAAGTTTCAGTAAAAGCACATCTAGTTTTTCTTCTCTGTTTTCCACGGCTAAATGCTTCCAAATCAAAGACCTCGATGGTTCCGACTTCAAAACTTTCTTAAAAGACTGCTTTAAAAAGACAAAGACGGCATCCCGATAATTAGGTCAAAATAAAAATGCTGATTTAAAAACTTTTAGAAAACTTACGGCGCCTTAGAACAAAATACTGAAAGATTCGGCAGAAACAATTCTCAAAAAGATTTAAAATTCAACTAAAAATACATTCATAGCTATTGTTTTTGAATGTTTTTCAACAGGCAGATGTTATCAAGCGTCTTCTTTACAAATCTCGAAGATTGCGTATTTTTATTCGAAACGTAGCACCGGAATGAGACTAAGACTTGCTTCAAGATTCATAAAAGTATCTTGCGTGATTATTCTTAACTCAGTGGAGAGTTTTTATATAAAATAGTGAATTGCAGCCCTTATCTTTCTTTTTCATCTAATTTTTCTTTATTTTTCTATTTTTTCCAAAAATGATATAAGAGGTAGATATCGAGAAGCTTTAGAGTTTGCTCTTGGTCCTACGGTGGAAAAAGAAGAAACAGCAAAATTGACAAAAGTGTCATAAAACTCTCAATAATAGTTATTAGGCAAAAAACCCAAATTGGGCCAAAGATTAAGCTCTTTAATTTTGTCTTCAGAAAGAAGACTTCTTGTATTATCTTCGTGTATTGGATTATTTATAAAAATAGGAATTTTTTTCTTATAGACGTAGACGGATCTAAAATTAAACCACATGTTTTTCTGGGATGACCTCAAATAAGTCAAATATTGTCTGAACGCTACGAAGGTGGGCAAGATTTCTCACATTTTTTTTCAAAGAAAGTAAGAGTAATAGGAAAACAGAACAAAAATCTAGGCCAATATCTGCATTAGTAAAATAAATTACTTCAAATTATACAACAAACATTAAAAAAAACCTAAAACTCAGTCTTTTGAAACCAAAACAACCTAGAGATTCCCAACCAAAGTGGCACAAAAAAGAATTTAAAATAATTGATTAAAAATTGCCTATTGATTCTATACATACAGGAAAATTCCCATAACGGTGAAATGATGAAAAAAATTGAAAAGGCATCTAAATTTGCAAAATTGCTTTTTATGTTTCCGAATGAACACTTTATAAAAGAAGGTCAGAAAATTAAATTTGGCCAACGAAGTTTGAGTTTGAACCTTTTGTAAAAAATGAGAACTCCGAAGGCCAGCAAATATTTTCCCATACGTATTAAAGTTTTTCTCTCATGCATTTCCCTTCCCATCGAAAGCCATTCTAAAATGCAATCAATCGGTTTTAAACACAATCAGGCCTCGCGTTTTTTCTCCGTTCTTTAATTTCAAACAATAACGACTGAACATTGAACCTGTTTTTTAACGCACCGCATTTAACTTGAAACTTCTCGTGAAAACTAAATATTAGGATACATCACTATAAAAAGATTTCGACTTAAAGACGTGCAAGAAAATAAGCGGGTTTAACGAAAACCCAACATTATTTCATCTTAATCAGCGCTTTTCTTACATAATGCTGGTTGAACGTGAGATTATAACACGAAACTTGGTTTCACATTAAGAAGATTAATATCAATTGTTTCAAAAGAATATTAACGATAACCTCTGTTAATTGTGAAGCCAAATATCTCGAACAAGAATATTTGTCACAAGTGAATTTTGTCAATCGTGAAACTTGCGTCAACCATTCAAACCATATTTACAACAGGAGAGAACTGCAATATTTGATTTGGAACTTTGATTTTGCTTGAACGATTATAGTTTATTGTCGCGTTATATCTCTTGACACCGTTTCTATTTGTTCAGACGGTTGAGAAAAGTAGATCAATTGATAGTTATTTTTAGCTGCCCAGGTCAAAACTTTTGAAAATCTTTGACGTTAGCACCAACGCAGGTTTGAATTTAAGTTCGAGACAAACGCTTGAAACCAAAAATTTTTTATCTTAAGTTACTTAATTGTTAATCGCCGCAAAGGGATAGCTGGGGCTATTATTGGGCTCATATTGGTTTTTTACAATTCAAAAAATTTGAGATATAATGCGGCGCTGTTTCTTACAAAAGATCTGCTTACACATCTTTATGAAAGCAAATAACCCGGGTCGAGGTTTGACGGTGAATTATCGTAAGAAATGCGGTGAAAAAAAAATAATTTTCACCGCGTATTTCTTACAAATTTTTGCGGTGAATGCGGTGAATCGTGGTGAATTATTTATTTTCACCGCGTTCTCAGTATTCTTACAAAAGAATCCTCCCCACACGGGTTCGGACCTCTGACCTCCTGCATGTCTTCAACTGCTTAGTCCACTGCGCCAATTGTCACTTACATAGTTGAAATTTCTTGTGAATTTAAATCAGATTGAGTAAATTTTGGAAGTCATATGCGGTGAATTATCGTAAGAAATGCGGTGAAATGCGGTGAAAACAAATAATTTTCACCGCGTATTTCTTACATATATTTGCGGTGAATGCGGTGAATCGTGGTGTATAATTTATTTTCACCGCGTTCTCAGTATTCTTACAAAAAGAATCCTCCCCACACGGGTTCGGACCTCTGACCTCCTGCATGCCTTCAACTGCTTAGCCCACTGCGCCAATTGTCACGTACATAGTTGAAATTTCTTGTGAATTTAAATCAGATTGAGTAAATTTTGGAAGTCATATGCGGTGAATTTTTGTAAGCAATGCGGTGAATTTCGCGGTGAATTTTTGTAAGAAATGCGGTGAAATGTGGTGAATTATTTTTTTTCACCGCATTTCACCGCATTTCTTACAAAAATATACCCAAAAACCTCGACCCGGGAAGAGTTTAATTAAATCAAATGAGAGAACTGATTGTTCTGGTTGAGCCGAAAAATGAATCGAGAGAAAAAAGCGAATTGTTTTACGGCTTGATATTTTTAACTCTAATTTTAAAGTACAGCGAGAAAGCGGTGTTTGACCAACACTTAGTTTCACAATTTTTTTTCAATTGCGGCAATTTGACCTCTACCGGTCTTTCGAGTTTTTTATTGAGTTTAATTTTTAACTGCTTCTCCAAATCAAAGATTAGTCATTTCTATGTATAATTTTTTTTACTTTAGTCGACGGAAAATCTTGGTACTGTATTTCAGGGTTTGAATTACTACGTTCTTTATTTCGTCAGTTCCTCAGTATTGTTAGGACCGTAACTGAAAACATTTCTTACTTCTAAACAACGCGGGTTTTTAATCGCGTGATTAGGTTTCGGCCCACTTCACTCCCACAAATGACTTTCCTCACTTTCAAGATGACTTTTTAGATATAATTCAAGGAGAGAAGGTCAACTGATTGATTATTACTCTTCTTGTAGGTTGAACACAGTCAACAGACGCAGCAAACAGTTAAACAGAGAATTATTAAAAGTATATTATCTCAGCAATGATTAAAAAAGAGAGACATTTGCATTTCGGTCTGTTTTTTTAATTATATTTTGAGGACCGCAAATGTTGGGGGTATTTTTGGACAACCTGTCAGCACGTTTTTATTATACTTTTTTATTTATAAATTATTGAAAAATGAAAATTTGAGACAATTGGTTCCGTTCATGTATTTATGACCGTTCATGTATTAATTTCATGGATTATTATAACTCACTTGGTTTGGATGCCCAGACTGAAGCAATCTTATCAGAATATTTTAGAGCATGGCTAAAAAAAGTTGAGCAGAATATTTAGGAACCAGGTCTGTCACTTGAAAGCAAAGAAAGCTTTACACTGCCCCCTGCTGTATCCAAAAAAAGAAACCGGCTCAAGTCTTACAACTTATCATCCAAAGTTTTTTTCCAGCAACTTGAAGTTGTGGCTAAACGCTCAAACATACTTGTTAAGAAGAAAATCAATCAATCCATTTTTTTTACATTTTTTTAAAATCTCAGAAAAATCCCTTAAATGCGTCGTTTAGCTTTTTGCCAATTCTTTTAGGCTCCCAAATTAATCTTCAATGGACATTTTTCATATTTTTAGATTAGACATTTGCTGAAGTTTTTCCCACAACGTTTTCATCTTTTTTATTGATTTCTTTTGATCTATGGGATATTTTTTTGTGCCCGAGCTGAGTGGGTGCAAAATATGTGCACCAGAAACGCACGTGCCAAATTAATATAATGAGTTACCATGTAATGTTTCGTCCTCTGTAAGGGGGTAGATAACGTAATGGGTCGCCACATACAGCCAAAATCCTATTGTTCTATTGCTCCTCGGGGGTGATAAACGATCGCGTATTATCTGTCTCATGTATTTAATCCAGTAAACGTTTTAAAAAGGGTTATTTTTTTAAATTTTTCAATATTGAAAACATTGACAAAAGAAATCCCAATAAATCCCCAGAAATTGAGATTCAAATAAAAAGTTTAAGGAAATTTCTCAATCGAGTGCTTTTTTACATTTGAAAACTAACAAAAGGCGTCATGATTGATGCATACACTGAGCCGTCAGAAGTGAAAAAGAAAACACAAGAATCACCTTCTCCGAAGTGGTAGCAAGATATTGGTTAATTAGTCTTTATTTTATACAAAATATTTCATGAATGGTCAAGTTTTATCGTTGTAAAACTGAAAATGTGTTATATTTTTGTCATGTATCTACATCTCACTCCAATCCGAGTTGACCCCCATAATTCAAAAAGTTTAAAATAATTACAGCTTCATTTTGAAACTGTTTTTCAAAAAACAACTCAAAAAAATGGAATTTTGAGTTTTAGTTGTAGTCATAGATCTTCATAGAATAACAAAATTTTTTGAAGAAAAGTAGAGAAACTTTTTCAAATCGAAGAATTTATTGCATCACAAAATTATTTTTTGAAAGGCAACCATATCAAGTAGGGAGAGCATCTAGCAAATAACAATGAAAATGTTGTAGTCATAGAACTTCATAGAACAGTTTAAATTCAATTTTTCTGCAAAAGCAATAAGTTCTTCCTTAAAAATTTTAATTTTCTCGCCATTCATATATTGGTGAGAAAACAGACCACGTTTGAAGCGTACGTACCCTGTGTTTTTGAACTGATATTAAGCAAACGTTCTCCTTATCAAGAATATCATTGTTTTGTCTTTCCACGTAACTCCATCTCACATTATCAAATTTTGGCGTCGTATAAAGCGCTTTTTATCTGTGGTCCTCATTTCTGGTTCAAATCCACAGGCGTACAACTAGCGTTTATCACAAAAATAACGGAAACTGAGAATTCGATAGAACATGGAATCAGTTTTCTCCAAAAAAATGTTGTTGAGGTAAATCGGACAGCCACAATTTTGGTTAACGTTGCAAATTTTTTCTCGAAAGGACCAGTTGCTATTGCCATGAAGCTTTTTTATTGAAAAATCAGACGCTTTTGAAACACACCCTGTTTTTTTTCAGCTGATATCAATTTTTGGCAGCATATAAAACGCTTTATCTACGGTCCTCCTCTCAATTTCGTAAGTTCATGTCCACTGGTGTACAACAAGCGTTTAACCAAAAAAAATATGGGAAATTGAAATTTTTGATTGAACGTGGAATCAGTTTTCTCCCAATAAATTAAATATTGGGGTAAATCGGACACCCACAATTTTGGTGAATGTTTAAAAATTAATAGATAAAACAGGTGCTGGTCGGAGTTTAAATTGATACACAGGACACTTTACTTATTCATAGTCTTTTTAATTGACTTGTAAACAACTTTGTTTAAAAGTAATTTTAGTTCGATAGACGCGTTTTTTGAAAATTTTGAAATATTCACGATCCTCCAAACAAGGTTTTTTTAATCAATTGGGGTATTAATAATCGGATAGCTTGGGCGGCTAAGTTATTCTCTAAAATTACTAACCTGTCTTCAATTATTTTATGTATTCAAATATATGCTTATTATTTGATATACAGATAACGCGTATAATTGGCGCCCACTGAGTTAGATATACCGAGTTCGATATAATGGTCGATCAAAGAGAATTATTTCTGACAGTTTTTAAAATATTCAACATCAGCTGTATTTTTATCGGAATTAGTAATTATTTATTGAACGGATCAATTTTGCTATTTATGGTGAGAAAACCGAAGAAAACCGCATCCGAAGTTTTAATTGTCGCAACCCTTTCGATCGACTTATTGTATGGAGTTTGTTTAGTTTACTTGGGAATTGTTCAATCTGTTGAACCGGGAAACAGCAATCTGGTATTTTTCCACCATATTTGTTATTATTCCTTAATATTGACATCTCTTATGATGCAGATTTTCATAGCTGTGAACAGATATTTTGCGGTTGTGAAACCGTTTCAATACAGAATGATGTTCAATAAATCGAAAGTTATATTATATATTTTGGTTATTATTGCTATTGGTGTCTCTTACGGGCTAGCTTTTGTCGTGTACATGATTAAAGTCGAGTAAATATTAAAAAATTGACATCTTGACAGTTCTGTGATATCAGAATCATATTTATTTCTTAAAAGACCCAAGTTGTTCCAGATGTTCTGAAAGAGCCAGAGGTTTCGGTTAATGATCGGACAATTATCAGCTCTAGAGCCAGTGGTGTCGATGGCACTAGTCAATGTCTGTCTATCAGCGGATCATTGATCAGGTACTGATTAAAATGGTTGACTGTGGTCTGATAATATCTGATAAATATAGATCCCGAAAAAGTAAAAGCCCGGTTCGAGGAAAAATCAGAAAAATATGTAAATTAAGTGGTGAAAAGTTGTTTTTTACCGCAAATTTTGTACATAATTTTGCGGTGAATGGCGTTGAATGGGTGAAAATTAAGTAAGTTCAGCGCAGGAGGAAGCGGTGAACTTACAAATAATAACCACATTTCACCTCTCTCTACACATTACCGTCATTACACGGGTTCGAACCTCTCACCCCCTTCATGTCTTCAACTTCTTCTTCCACTGCGCCAACTCTTAGTAACTTCGCGGATAATTATTTTGAATTCAAATCAACTTCTTTCCAATTTCTGTAAAACATGCTTATTGAATTTTTGTAAGATTTGCGATTTTTAGCGGTGAAT
>NW_027451322.1:0-15426 GCF_964194025.1 Convolutriloba macropyga
TATGTAAGATCTAACTGCTGAAAATATAATTTTTCAACGGCTGTCAGCGCATTTCTTACATAAATTTTCAGGACTTATGTTATACAATATCAGCACTTATCTTATGCATTTTGAAAGGTTTCCTGCACAATATTCAAACTTTCTGAGTTGTTTTCCTGCTGTACATTCAGAAGAAGCAACTGTGCAAGACTAAAAAGCATTGCACTAGGGCAGTTCAACTAAAAACAGTTGGATATCTGCCAAAAGACTTAAGAATTTTGTCAAACCTTAAGATAAAGCAGTTATTGCAGCTGAGGTATAAAACCAAATCAGTTGATTGAATGAAACCAGGTAGCCTAAGTATAATCATCTTCCTTCCGTTACATATGATGAAAGTGTGACGTTTTACACTTGGCCTGTTTTTTAAGAAAATGATTTTTCATTTTTAAAAAAACCACGAAGAGTTTTGATTGATTATTTGCTTTTTGAAGATGCAAAAGTTGAAGGAGCCTACATGCTGACTACATTATAAGCAATAGTGAGCAAAATTTGCAGGTAAATTTATGTAAGAAAGGCGCTGAATCCACTGAATTTAAAATTTTCACAAGTGCTGAAATTTTGTAAGAAAGGCGCTGAATCCGCTGAATTTAAATTTTTCGCAAGTGCTGAAATTATGTAAGAAAGGTGCTGAATCAAATGCTGATTTTATGCAAGACATTCGCTGAAATGTGCTTAAATATTTTTTTCGGCGGATTCAGCGCCTTTTTGTCGATTTTCAGCGCAATCAGCACAAACCATACACAATTTCAGCACATTCAGCGGATTTCTTACAAAAATATCCGCTTACAGCTGCTGACCCCTCGACCCGGGAAATTTTGAGTTCTGCTGGCATTACTTCTGTTACTAAGTAAATAGACGTAAGTCAGAGAATATTATCCAATCAAAATCGAGTATTTTAAATACGGAATTAAATGACTAAAATCCGTTCCAATATACATAGAAAGATCAGAGAAAGTATGTTTAACATAATTTAAAGTAAATCTATTCAAAAGATCTATCAAATATGACAAAATTAGGTCAGTAATTTTCGGGTTTTGTGGATATATCGGTACAAATTGGTGACTGTTATTGAACTGATTCGTTATCAGACAAAATACCCGCCAAATGCTCATCGAAAGTAGCCTTCTAAAAAAATACTTGTTGATTCTATCGTGGTAATCTTAATACGTTGTCTTGATGAGATTTGTCGTTAACCGCATTGAAGTAATTGAAATAAAAATGAATTTAAAGCGGTTTTCATTTATTCTCGTTTTACGGCTAGATTGTGTCTTGGCCATTCTCGCTGTCATAATCTACAAAAACTCTTTGCAGTCACTTCATTCTTGCTGTATTTTGTTTAATATTATTAGTATGCTGATTGGTTGTTTAGGTTTGGGTATTGCTTGGGTGTGTTTTAAGTATATTTTGGAGTAACGGCTAGTTAGTATCTTTCTCTTTTCATCCAATTAGTTTACTACTGCATTGCCGTAAATTAGTTTGTTATTGGTATACTAAACCCCATTATGATTTTTGCTAAATTGTCATGCAGTAGCATCTCTCGTCCTCCCTAGGGTGTGAATTAAGTTCGTTCTGGAGTTACGGCTAGTTTGTTTGGTTGAGTTTGTTGCTGCCGTCTGCTAGCAAAGTACTTCTCCACCTTCCCGATCATTGCTTGCTGGTTTTCCGCCCGTTCTTTCCCGTCTTCCCATTTCGTTGCGCGCCATTCGCTCAACGCTTCCGTTCAGACCGTCCGTTTTCCCGCCGCGTCGTGAGACTGTCGTCCAGTATTTCCGTTCCATCCGTTTCGTTTCCCGTTTCGTCGTGCGTCGCTCGTTTAGCGTTTCCGTCCTGTTCGTAGCGTAGCTTGAACATTTTTTTCGCTCGTTACGTTCGGTTTCTTGTTTCGTTGTGGGCCGTTCGCTCGTCCTTCCCGCCCCGTCCGTTTCGTTTCCCGTTCCACCGTGCTTCGTCCAGCCGGCCCAATTTCGCTGGTTGCCTGTCTTCCTGTTTATTCTCATGTTGCTTAAACGCACGATAGACACTCTCTCCCGTTTGTTACTATTTTTAGCCAATTAATTCGCTGCTCGGTAACTTCTTCCCTGCTCTTCGGCGTCTTGATTATCAAGTCGTCGTCATTTGGGTTTGATATAACCCTCGTTCCACGTGTTTGGTTGAAAGTTTTTCTACATTGAAGAACTAGCCATTTCCAGATCATGGCTGAACAGCAAGAGAATTTTAAAAAACTCACTAATGCGAAATCTAATCTGAAATCCGAGTTACGTAACATTCATAAGGATTTGGTTTCTAAGTTGAAAGATGTTTTCGGTAAAATGGTGGAGAAGAACAAAGACCAATATGACTTGGTCAGAAGAACCGAGAATCCAAATTCATTTTATCCTGTTCTTGAACAATGGTTGGATGACATAACAAAGAACAATGATAAATTTTGCTTGCATCTAGAAGCTATATCGACTCAGTTACTGACCGAGACACTGTATTCGAGGGCATTAATCTTCAAAGACAACTTCATTAATGTCTAGCCAGCGTGAACATGAGCTTTTCTTGGCAAAACTGAAACGCGAAGAGGCTGAGAAACAAACACAAGCCGCCATGCGACTAGCTAAACACGAAATTACCATGAGAAAAAAGGAGATTGAAATTCAAATGGAGCAGATGGAAATTCAAGAACTGGAGGAAGACAACCACCTGCATGTTGCCGCAGCTATGTTAGATAATGAGGCCGAAATAATTGATAATCGTTCATTATTTAGTCACCACTTAAATGAACTAAATTTATTTAAAGATAGGGGATCAGATAGAAGTCAGACACTTGTCCAGGATTGTGTAAAGTTGTTTTCACCCAGTAATTCCTTGAATGCTGCAGGTGAGTTGAATTTTTCTCCTCCTAATTCAGCAACCCCTGACTTCCCCGTGCAAGATACTGCCCTTAGTATTACTCCAGAAAACTCAATTAATGTTGTTGTTAATTTAAATCATATTGAATTGCTATCTCAGTATACACGGCCAGGAGTTGCAATTTCTGTTGCTCAGCAATAAGCGTTGTATTGGGATTACCTCCAGGCTCTACTGCAGCAAGCTCTCAGTGATCGAATGTTGGAGCTGGCACATAGTCCTTCAGGTAGTGGTCTGGTGAACCCAGTACCAGTTGATGTACAAAATGCCGCACTCCCATCCATTCAGTCACCTATGCAACCTCCCGGGCCACCGACACCTGTTATGGTATAATCGAGATCCAAAATTTGTGTACCTGTTATTTCAGCAATTGAACAGGCAAATCAAACCATGAATGAACCCCCTGTACGCTTGGGTCCGAAATATTCTAGTATGCCAGGTGACTTGCATCCTTTTAACCCTCGTACTCTACAACAACAAAATCCACCTCAGAGTAGTTTTCCACATAAAACACAGCACCCTATTAAGCATCTCATGCATAATGTCTCTCCACCTCCGAACCCGCCACATTTATACCGCCTAATTAACTAGTTAACCATCAGCTTCCCGTGATTCCGTCCTCTATCCCAGCGAGCACACCAACAAACCTATCTGTCTCCAACAATGCACAGCAAAACAATGTCTATTCGCCCCAAACCCGCCTAGTGTTGCTTCCCACAGCACCAAAAGGGCACCTTAACTGTAACTTTGATCAAAACTTTTGGCGTTTTCCTCAGAATGACACCTCAAACGTAAATCAGCCGACAAATAATGAAGCCCTTTTCAAAAACTTTCAACCTACCCTACCCCCAAACACAGCAAGCCCGCCATCAGTCATCCAATCCTGCAATCGTTTGCCTCACAAAACGTTGATAGCAACCAAGCAGTAAGCTGTAGCATCCCCATTGACCACAACAGTACAACTACTAACATCGCGCCACATTTGTCACGCCCGTTATACCTCCAACTTTTGCTCATACCGCTCCGATACCATTGTCCTGGTGTGTCCCACTGCCTCACACGCCTCCTGTGCCAGCAGCCAAAATCGTAAGCCTGATCAAGGCATTAGCTGAAGACATAAGTAGCAAGAGGAAAGACTAGCTACCCGAATGAAAGTTGTCCCAATACAATGGGGATCCCTTAGAGAGGCACGAATGTATGGTCAATTTAATAGCGCAATTGAAGCTCAGTCTCTTACTGATGACGTAAAACGAACATTCCCTACGACCCTCGTAACCGGGAAAGCAAAAACAGCCATGGCTGAATTTGCCTACTGCGGCGCAATGTACATAGACGAACTGAGGACCTCAGAACGTAAATTTGGTCAACCACAGGCGGTCATAAGTGCCCATTTGAACAAACTCAGCAGCTTTCCACCATTGAAGATGCACAACAGCGACAGCATCATTAACTATTCAGTGTGTAATTCAAGACTTGTCGGGGTTTTTAAATCGCTCTCATACGATTCGGATTTAAAGAGTGCAGCGCTTCTCAATACTGCCGTACAGAAGCTACTGCCCAATATGAAGGAGTCAGGGTCACTCTTCACTGTCAAAATGCATTGGGTGAAAACTACTCTTCTGGATTTTTACAAAGAAGATTTTCTGGTTAAAGGAGAACGCCGAAGTGCACGATTTAATGAAAAACACCGCAACAAAAAATAAGGTGATAATACCGTCAACCCAGTAACCAAGACAAAAGTTGCAACTACGCAACACTGGAGTCACCAGAAGTAACAACAAAAATTGTCAACAACTATCCCAAGCTGTATTGTATGCAAAGGGAGTAATCAGCTGTGGAAGTGTCGTGTGTTTAAGGAAAAGACTCCCACACAGCAAGCCAAGGTCGTGGCTGAAGCAAAGCTCTGTTTCTCTTCTTTGCGCGAAAAACACATGTTTAGGGAATGTCCAAGTCCCCGTAAATGTGGGAAAGATGGCTGCAACAGCTCCCATAACACCTTATTTACGGAGCTGAAATGGTTTTACCAGCTAAAACCTCGAATAGGAACTCAATAATTTAAAGTCGAATGCAGCTACTAGTAGGCCAACTACTGGTCAACAGCAGTCGCGCAAAACAGCCATTTTGTGCGTCACTGCTGTCAGAGGACTCCTTCAGGTGACGGAACTGAAACTTACTAATTCTTCTGGTACTAGTACTACGTTGTTGGTTTTATGCGATAACGATTGCAGTAACTCTTGGTTGTCCGATAGTCTTGCAGCTAGACTCGGTTTGCAAGGTACCTCATAAAAATTTTCCGTCAAGGGTATAAACACAGAAGAACTCATCGGCACAAAGCTGGTTCAATTGACCGTGACACCTCATAAAGATCGAGACTTCGGGGGCATTCAGAGTACGTCCCTATAGAAGGAAAACTTTAGACGTAGGTTCCGACAACATTGACGTTAAGTGCATGCAAAAAACGTACCCACATCTGGCCGTCCTAGATCCAGTAATATATAGCTATAGAGACATTGTAATGATAATTGGACAGGAAGTCTACCATACCTTCCGCTCGTTAAAGTACTTTTCTTCCGACGAAAAGCGCTGACCGTTCGCTGTCCGCTTGCCCATACGTTGGGTTCTAAGTGCCCACTCACTTCAAGTTCAATCTTAGTCTCGTCCTGTCTCCAACCCAATATCGAAATTAAATACGAACTGACTTGTCAAGTTAAGTCATGGTACGATATGGATCTGTAAGGCGCGTACAAGCATGTTGATTCACAACCCGCAACGGATGCTCGCGTGCATAAGATACTCGAAACAACAACTTTTCAAAATGGTCAGAGGTACGATGTTGTTATGTTGTGGGCGGATGACAACATCCAGCTACCGAATAACTACTTTTCGCCATTGGGTCAGTTTAGATCTCTTGAGAAGCGGCTCTCGGGAGACACAACAATAAAAGAAAATTACCCAAAAACAATCAATGAAGATCTTCAAAAGGGTTACGTAGTAACAGTTCCGGACGCTCACATGTCGAGCAGTGGTCGGATAAAGAATGGGAGCTAACAAATCATCCCGTAATCAGCTCAAACAAATCGGGAAAACTGGGGACGGCGCTTAATGGTGCAGCGAAATTACACGGTACTTCTTTGAACAAACCTTTGCTCACTGGTCATGACTTGCTCCAGAAATTAATCCATGTTTTACTCAGGTTTCATCAACATCAATTTGCCGTGTCCGCAGATATTGAGACTATATTCGTCCAGGTTGGTGTGCCAGTCCGTGAACAACCATCCCTTCGTTTTTGTGGCGGGAGGACACCACGACAAATGTTGTAGTGTATCAATACACGCACCATATTTTCGGGGCTAGTGATTCGCCCACTTGTGCTGATTAAGCATTGCAACTCACGACCGAGTTCTGATAGGTCAGTGCCCGGAAGCAACCAAAGCCGTCCTAGAAAACTTCTACCAGGACGATTACCTAGATTCGGAGAAGTCACCTAGGAGGGCTTTCAATAGAGCAAAAAAATTGGCACATCTTCTCCAACTAGGTGGGTTCATGTTTACTAAGTTTTTAAGCAGTGTATAAAATCTGGATGACCAAATTGATGGGTCACCTCTGTCCACCGAACAAAAAGAAATCGCGTCATCTAAGGAGGAATCTTCGCATGTGTTTTGGTTGAATTGGGATCACAACAATGATAATCTAGATGTGAGTCGAGGTGTTGTGCAGTAACTTAGTCTATAACACAACGCTTGGTACTGAGCCTAGTATCCAAGGTACACGATCACATTGGTCTAGGGGCACCATTTACCCTTGCTGCCCAATTGTTACTAAAGGACATCTGGCGTGTCAGCAGGCAGCATTGGGATGAAGAACTACCAAAAGACACTGTTGAAATGTTCCTCAAATTGAGCGTAGAACTACCCAAGCTTGACAAAATCACTATACCGAGGAGCTACTTTTCCGGAACCTTTGAACGACTGGAATTGCATATGTTTGGCGATAGTTCGCAAGAAGTTTTCAGTGCCGGTGCTTTCCTTCGAACTCGAGTAACTACTTCGTGTGGGTCTCAAACGGAACGCAGGGTTTTCATGTGGACGACAGCACTGCTGTCTTGCAATAGTAGCTCTACAACCAAGCACTCAATAATCATAGCGAACCATGTTAGCCAGATATTAGAACAAACTAGCGTTGATGAATAGAACCACGTTGCCTCAAGTGATAACCCGACAGTCGCCGTTACTCGTGATATTCCCGCTGAGGTTCTGCAATCAAGTGGCTGGGTGAGAGGCCCAGATTTCCTAAGATCCAATCAATTGCCGTTCGAACCAAGCACTGAAGTAGTTAAAAACATCGAACTCGGTATAGTAACCAAAGAAACTGATGATACTAACACATCATAGGCAGCATCCGCAACTAAGTCTACTAACAAACCGCCCCCGCAACTATTTCCCTTCTATAAATTTAGTTCTTATCAAAAATTGCGTCAAATAACAGCAAACACATTTGGCTGTTACCCTCGAATGAATGCTGCCGTAACGTCGATGGTAGTATAATGGATCCTGCTGAGCTTGACGAAGCCGAGCATCATCTTCAGTTTTTTGTTCAAGGAGAGTCCTTTAATTCCGACAGAAGAGATCTCGTGGAAAAGAAACCCGTTAAAGGAAGTAGCCGTGTTTCCCCGTTTTCCCTTTCAAAGGACCAAATGGTCTAATCCGTTTGGCTGGCCGCATCCACTGGTTGGTCGAAATTGATCTCGATGTAAAACTTTCTATCATTACTGACGCACGCCATATTTTTGTATCGATGTTTCTGCGGCTTACCCACTTAAAAAGCCATCATCAAGGCGCTGAATATCTGCGGTCTAAAGTGCGACAACGCTCTACCATCCTGAAGTTACGATCCTCACTGCGTTCGATTAAATCCAACTGCTTCTTGTGCAGAACGCTCCGTTCTGCAACTATTCAACCCATAATGGCTGACTTACCGGTAGAAAGGCTTGCATACAAGTCTCCTCCCTTCATGAACACCGGGGTTGACTACTTCGGCCCGTTTTACGTTACTCTGCGTAGGACTACCGAGAAGAGGCGGGGTTTCCTCTTCACTTGTTTAACTACACGAGCCCTTCATCTTGAAATTGTTCCGTTTATGGACGCCAGTTAGTGCGTAATGGGAGTGGAGCAGCTTGTCTCTCGTCGGAGTACACCTGCAGTCAGACAATGGTACCAACATCGTTAGCGCGATAATATCGAAAATTGAAATACTGTCAATTTTGCAGCGGAACTTGCCTATAAAGGCAGTAAGTGCAGGTTGAATCCACCCAGGATCCACACAAAGTTGTCATCTGGGAGAGGTTAGCACGTAGATTTAAACGAGTACTTTACACCATCCTCAGTACTCATCGCCTCACTGACGAAGTTTTGAACACTACTTTTTTTCTTGTGGATTACGGTCTTAATTCAGTCCCGTTAACACCCGTAAGCGCCCACCCGTCCGACCTAGGCGCAATAACACCTTATCATTTTCTACTTGGTAACCAAGCAAAGCAATTCCGGTAGTCGTTGGCGTTGACGAGTTCGATCGCCGTAAGCGCTACGCCAGCGCACAGACTTATGCTAACGCTATTTGGTCTCCTTCGATCAAAGAGTACGTCCCGACACTGAACCGACGCTCTAAGTGGCAAAGGTGGTGACTTGGTTTGGGTAGTTGAAGAGACCAACCCAAGGAGTTACTACCACACTGCTCGGATCACTGAACTACGTTACTTCTCAGACAGCGCTTCTGGGCCGGAGGATGTTACTAAGTGAATACATGTAAGTAAGAGAATATTATCCAATCAAAATCGAGTATTTTAATTACGGATTTTAATGACTAAAATGCGTTCTAATATACATAAAAAATCCAAAAAAGAGTTTGTCTAACATAATTTCAAGTAAATCTAACATAAGACCTATCAAACTAGACAAGATTCGGCTCAGTAATTTTCGGGTTTTTGCATTCATCGGAACAAAATGGTAACTGGCATTGAACTGATTCGTTATCAGACAAAAAACTGGCAAAATGAGCATCAAAAGTTGCTGTCTAAAACCCAGTTGTTGGTTTGATCGTGGTAATCTTAATACGGTGTCTTGATTAGGTTTTTCTTTAATACGTTGCTATAAAATGTTATGTGATATGGCAAAAAAGTGAATTGACTTTCGAAAGTGTGTTTTCACCGTTATCAACCTCGATGTTTATCAAATGAAACAATTTTTGCAAATTATTTATTATGACGATCAACAACAAATTGCACTCAATCTGACATCCTCAACCGCTAACAAGTCAGCATGTATATTACTCAAACTCAAACAAAAAGCAGATATAATTAGAAGTAGCATGCTTCTTCCGAAACATCAGAATCAATGGTTTTAGTCAACGACCAAGTTTTCGCTAGAAGCAACCTTTCTCTAAATTGACACAGGAAATTGTTTTCTCTCGCTTAATTTGACGGCGAATTTCTTTCACGTTTTGGTTAATGAGAACAACTAATCACGCCAGTGGCGGCAGATTTATGTCTCCTTCATTTTATTAAATGTCAACAGTTTACAGTGACTTTTTAGAAGTTGAAACCACTGTCATAAAAACGATTAAAGCTTCATCTCTGCAAACTCTCTTCTAATTACCGTTTCAACTCTCCTTCAAAAAATTTTGAACAAGTTTTTATTGCTTTAAACAATTGGAACCATTCTTATAACCTTCTTTAGCCTCTTTTGGTTAGTTTCTTATTTCATATAGAACTGCTTGTTTCAGTGAACCCTTTTGAACCCCCGCGTATTCTGTAATCTTCAGAAATGGACAACATCACTGATCATAACCCGTCTTCATCCGCAGAACTGATCAACGAACTTATAGGAGGCACGGGAATTCCTCTCTTTAGTGTGGTGGCTCTCGTTTGCAATGGCCTCATAGTGGCCACCCTTTTCAGTCTGGGTCTGAACAGAGCTTCGAAGATATACATGATGATGATTGCAGTCACAGATTTGGTGCAAACTGTTGTCATCATTGGGCAAGTTTGATTTGATTTAGTTTGCTAGTAATTCATCTCATGGAGAAAAAATAATCCCATTCCAGGAGAAAAATAATGCATTCCAGTGATTCCAAAACTTTTTACCAAAAAAATATACCAAAAAAAAATTTGGCATGTAAGATCTGAGAAAAAGCTTACTGAGAAATTTTCTGAAATTTTCAGCGTTTCAGATACCGTGTTGAGAAATTCTTCGGATTTAAACATAAGAAATCGTCGGTTTTCGTCGCTTTTACTTCGTCAAAACCGATCAAAAGCCCTTACGTTTTTTTCGTCGTTTTGATCGGTTTTCGTCGGTATTTTAACGTAAGAATCGTCGGTTTTTGCCATTCTAAAAAGCTCACAAACCTGACAGTCCCTGCCAGGATTCGAACCGTGGACCCCTATATTACTAGCCACCTTCTCCTCCACTGCACCACTTGTCACTTAGGTTTACTCCATTTAAAACAAATTGAGACTGACAATACCGACAAAAACGACCATAATCGACACTTCTTACTGCCAAAACCGACAATACCGACGAAAACTACGCTTATCGACACTTCTTACATCAAATACCGACAATACCGACGAAAAAGTGGATAATCGACATTTCCTACATTAAAAAAACGACGAAATCGACAAAAGTTAACCAAAAACGACAGTTCTTGCTTCGATTTCGTCGCAATTTCTCAACCCGGGATAGCATCATGATATTTTACTTTATAAAAATATTAATTTATGAGGTCTCTTAAAAAATCTGGTGCAAGATCTTATCAGATAATCGCAATCGATCGTCTTAGAATATTTATATCGTATGCTCTGATAACACAACCTACGAGATAAGCATCAATCCTACAGGAAAATTTAACATGTATGATCTAACAACGCATCTTAACAAATACTAACCGTTCATTCTAGGATTTTTATCGTAAAACATTTGATAAGAAACAGTATTTTTCAAGAACTAACGTATATATGACGTCAAAAAAAATAAGATTCATTGAAAATCACTATATGGAGAAGCTATAACAAATCCACTGCTAATGGCAATTTTTATAGATTTTAATCATTGCTTTGGCGCAATTACTATTTCTTACGTGTGATTCCGATCATCTGGTAATTTTATATCTAAAAAATTTTATATCTGGCTATTTTATATCTTCAAATGAAATTCCAATTTTCACGTTTTTGCTGTGAAACTGGGTGATTTGGCAAGGTCAATCTTTGGCCGCAAAATCTGCCTGTTAGAAAGTCGAGTCAAAACGTTTTTTTGCTAAACATTTTTATATTTTAAGATCTGATAGGATAGAGGTTATATTGTAAGAGATCTGATCAGAAAATAATTTATGATGTAAAATCAAATAGGAAATAATTTATAGCGTGTAAAATCTGATAAGAAAATTGATACATGAGAAATTGCCCAATAGCATGACGAATGGTCAATTTTTACACAATTCTCTTGAGCTTATCGCACGTTTTACAGGAAAAAATGTGTGCAAAAATCCCGATTTTTTGTGTAATAAATCCAATTTCTTGCATAGCGTGACTGTAGAAAGCCTGAAAAATGTGAATTTGAGCCCATTTTTTGTGGGTTTCCACATGAGAGCATTGTTTTCACGCGAAAAACTGGATTTAACGCACAAAAAATTCAAAACGATTTTTTCACAATTTTTTGGTGTAAATCATCACGTGATCAACCATCAGATTAGGCCCAAGAGAACCGTTAGAAAATGCGCGATTTACCATGTAACAGAACATAGTCGTGTGTAATACTTTGTTTCCGAAAAAACTGTGAGGTAATACACAATTTTTTGTCTGATTCACGGGAAAAAACTCATAAAAACTTTCAGTGAAATCTGCATACTGTAAAAAAAGAACAGTTATAGAAAAGAACATAGGTTTTTTTGCTCAGCCAACGACTGTAAACTTTTATTTTGTTCATTTTTATGAATATATGAAAATAATTAATACTTGGTTCATAACAAACACGCAGCAGAAAGTTCAAAACTGCTGGTCGTGTAACAAACCAGACCACAAAACTCGCATTTTTTTCTCTCTGTATGATAGCCGAAAAGCTGAAAAAAGAACTAGATAAAACTCAATTTGTTTTCCCTTGAGTGTGATAAAAGAGATTCTTTGACCAAATATTTTTACAATATTCAGTAAATTGCCTTCACCAGGCTTCTACTTCTATTCAGTCTGTTAAGAACTGCGAACCCAACAGCAGTAAAGGTTGCTCTTTCTCTCTCTCTCTCTCTCTCTCTCTCTCTCTCTCTCTCTCTCTCTCTCTCTTTCTCTCGCTCTCTCTCTCTCTCTTCTCTCTCTCTCTCTCTCTCTCTCTCTCTCTCTCCCTCTCTCTCTCTCTATCAATTTCAGAATTATTCACTCGAATTTGTGTCGTTAATTGTAGGCTCAGATGGTTTGAATGGTGTTTAGCCTTCTAAAGATTCCCTGTCTCCACATCCTTTTTTTGTTGCGGTACAAAATAGTGACGGATGGGAACTATATGCTCAACCAAGTTTTTTTGGACTATCAGTAGATCTGACCTCGAAAGACCTCAGTTTTATCAATAAAAAACCATTACAGCGTAGAAGTTTATTTATAGAAACGTTTTCGAATTTGGTCGTCTTCAAGAAAAGATCAAAGTTGAAATTTTCGCAAAATTTTGACATCTTAGTTTTATTTTGTTTTTTTTTGTCACGATAGTTGTTGAACATTTTTAGAAATGTTTGCCAAATTAAGTCAATACTAGGAAAATTTTGTTTTAGTTCCCTTGTAGTTTTTGCAATCGAAAAAAGTATTTGAATTATATTGGGAAGGTAAATTTTTTGAGATCATCACGTTTTTTCAAACTTTTCATCGTCCAGGAGCAGTCAAAAGGAAGTAGAATTGGAGGTTTTGAGCAAGCAAGAATATTAAACGGAGCAAATAAAAGAGCGGAGTCTAGGCGCAAAACTCCTTTAACTAATTTTATAGACGACAGATATTTTTATTTCTACAAATTTTCGTAATTTAGAGATGACTTTTCGATCGGTAATCTGATTGCTGTTTTCTCTGTTAGGTTTTTTTGAGTTTCTACAAGTTCCTTCAAAACTAATAAATATGTTTTTGATAAAGCATAAATGTTAGTGGATCAATCGCGATTAAGCGATCAATCAACAGAGAATGTATATATATCGATATATTCATCGTAGAGAGTTGAGACTGGTATCATTAGAAAGCTTGTCCAGCGTAGAATATGGAATTAGAAAGATTTTTTTGATTTTCGTTTTTGACAGGGAGATATCGATGTTTAAACATTAGAGAAAAAAGAGTGAATTCCGTTGATTTCATTCACTTTTTTCGGAATTTTTGACTAAAATTTCGCCAATTCTGATAAAAATTAATAAAATTTTTCAAAAAAACTTTGTTGAACTTACGCTTAAAGACAAAATATATTGTCGGCTATTTTCATTGATTTTTTTTTGTCACAAATCCCGGCCAAATATTTTACAAAATTCAGACTTTTTCATCAAAAACAGCCCGAAATAAGTTTCTTTAGTCCACTCTGATTAAATTTGCAGGAAGTGCACACCCAAACACCATTAACACAATCTCTGTAGACTGAAAGGGGGCTAATTCCACTTCAACTTCCGCTGAGAATGCTCTGTAAATAACCCTTGCTAATAAACGCAGCCTTTATTTTGGAATTTTTAACAAACAAAATATCTATATCAATGACATTCCCAAAATTAAATATTCCTAATACACAATCAGCTTTAGCAGGAGTAGTTCTGTACCAATCTTGGACCGTTACAATCCAAAAAATAATTCGGATTGTCATCAGTCGGTTTTTTTGTAAAAAAAATTCGATCTTTTTTATATTAATTAAATACCGAACATTTCAAATCAAAGCTCACTAGTGATTGGTCCTATTGGCTTCCTAATTAGCTCAAAATAAATTTACCTAGTTGATTGCTTGAAAGCTTATTGTCGTTTTGACTTTCAAAATGTTTCAGTTTCAAATAAAAAATGGATTATTGAACTTTGCCTCCATTTTTCTCTTAATTTGGTCAACTTGTAGCTTAGTGTCAGCAATCAATGAGTGCTCCTTCTTTCTGCTGAATTTAAATTCAGTCTTTAATGCGGTTTTACGACTTAAGTTATGGTGTTCTGGCTTTGATACTACTAGGTTTCATATTTTTTTTTAATTTTTAGGTATTTGCCCATTTTTCATGTTTTCTAGTTTTGTCAAATTATCGCGTTATTGTCAATTCATATATCACATTTTTCGCGTTCACAATAACGCACAGTTGATAATATTTAAGTCCTGAAAGATATAGATTGTGGTTCTTTACCGCTTCGACAAGACCTTCTCGAAGAATTTAATTGAATTTTTAAATTTTGTCTTTAACTGTCGTTTTTACTTTGTCTTTTTAGTCGTATTCAATTTCCTGCTCAATGACCCGGTCTGATTGGCTTTTTCTGGAAGAGTAGATGAGCCCTTTTTCTGATATTAGAAGATAGATAATGGCTTTCATGACATTGAAAACAATTGTTTTCCAAAATGAAAAAAAAAACAACATTTCAACTTCGCAATTTTGTTCCTTTTATTGTCTGTTTGTTATCTGGTCTCGCTAATTAAAGGTTAAAGATGACATTATTTTTGCCAAGGGAAGATGTCAAAAGGGATTGATGTCACAAAATCTATTGGTTTTAATGAATTCGTTATGACTTTGTTGGCTTCGGCACTGGTTTTTCACAAAAAAAAGTAAAATAATTTTTGATTTTTCGTCATATTTCACGATCTTTTGTAGACGCAAAACTTGTTCTGGAAAATTGCAGTCTCGGGGGATTCCTTTGGAAGAATAAACGAATCTATACAATTTTTTCATATTGTAATTAATGGCTTTCATGTCTTTGGAAATAAATTTTTCTCGGTAAAAAAAAGTATTACATAATCTTGCTTTTTTTCTTTTAGGTCTAATTGTTACCTAGTTTCATTAATGAGAGGTCACATAATACATTTCAAGGGAAGGTGTCTAAAGGGATTGGTGTCACAAAATCTAATGTTTTAAGAGAACTCGTTATGATTTTACTGGCTTGCACGCGGGTTTTTCACAAAAAAAAAAAGTAAATGAATTTTTGATTTTTGTCACATTTGACTTACTTTTTGTAGACGTAAGACATATTCCCGATAATTGCAGGTCTCAAGGGCTTCCTTTGGAAGAATGGACGAACCTATTCAAATTTTTCGTTTTGTAATTAATGGCTTTCATATCTTTGGAAATAAATTTTTTTAGAAAAAAAACAAGTATTACAAAATTTTGCATTTTTTTCTCTAATTGTTGCTTATTTTCAATAATGAGTGGCCTCGTAATACATTATTGGAATTAGATTAAGGTGCAATTGAACATATTTTTAGGGCCAAGTTATGGCTTTAACTGCTTCCAAAGCATTTTCTGGCAATTTTTAATTGTTTT
>NW_027451323.1:0-16471 GCF_964194025.1 Convolutriloba macropyga
ATCTTCCAATAACCACCACGTTTTCAATCTTTCGTAAAAACCAGTCAACATTGAGGTAACCCAGTGCTCGAACCCATGACATCCACGCCAAGTCCACGCAAGATCTTGGATTTCCACGATACCATTTCCAAGTCCACGCAAGATCTTGGATTCTTCAATAACCACACGAGGGTTTCCAGGATCTTGGCAGGAACTTTCTTGGTTTTCCAAGTTTTACTTTTGTTTACAAATGCTTCTTTTACATCCCAAAAATTTTCAGAAAGACAAAATTTTGGTTCCATTGCCCTGCATAACAGTCAAAACTTAAAAAAAAAACATTTTTTTTCCGAGCTCACAGCAGCATTTCCAAGATCTTGACAGGATCTTGACAAGATTTTGCGTCATTTCTCAAGATTTCGATTTCTCTTATTTTTGTCATAACGGTGCCCTATCAGTGCCAGTTTAACTCAGAGAAAAAAGTTTTTGTTTGACGATAACGAAAAAAAGGCTTTAAGGCTGAAAAAAATAATTATGATTGAGTTCATGTCTGACCAACATACGAAGCCCGAGTTGTAACCTACGGAGCCCGAGTTGAACTAACAACCTAGATGCCTTTCATTTCTGATTGGCAGGCTTCCAATCTACGCATTTCCTCAATTTGTGATGAGGAGAATATTTTTCAGGAAAGATAATTCAATTCCCGAATTCCAGACTTACACGATTTTGTCCGTGATGGAGGTGATATAGTAGAGTTGTCAAATCTATGCTTCAGATAAAGTAATAAATTTTTCCCCATTCAGTGATGAGTATCTCCACAATAATTTTTGGAAACGTCTCTATCTTTTCCAATGGGCAACGTAGAAAAACGTACCCTTCCATGAGCGATTTTTTATTTGAAACACAACTTCTCTTTCCGAAACGTCTTTATATACAAGGAGAAGATTGTTTTCTTTTCTAGATAGATCAGAAACAACTAAACCGCTCCTCGCAGAGCATGCAAGCTGTTGATGCATGTAGTGTAATGTGTTTGTCCTGAAAATTTGTTGTCGAACGGTTATTTAAGGTTGATTCCTGATTAACATGTCTATCTTCAAATTTTATTGATTGTGTTGTGTTTTGGTAAATGAAAAGGATCTTCTGCGTGCTATTTGCGTTTTCCATACAATATTCTAGGCCATGAAACAAACTATACCAGTGATTGCTGTTAATTCAACAATTTACTTTTTTCATGATTTCGGCAAATTTCGGAGACTGTTGTTTTGTGTCAAACACACAAAACATCATAGCCTTCATGGCGAGGTGCGAATTTTTTTCCCACCTCATCATGCAGGTTTGACTCAACCAGGAACGCAAAGATAGACTGGAATTAGCCCCAGAAACACGACAGTTGTGCCATTAAACGCCGTCAAGCGTGTTTTTCGACAATTTTGGGCTTTTAAAATAGCTGAAAAAGTTGGGTGTAATTCAGCAATTTGCTAATAACACCCAAAGTACTCTACCAAAAAAATAGATCACTGGAAAACTGGATTACAGTAATATAGAAGCGGTAACGACATACGGTCCTCAAGTAGCTTCCATTTTTTGAAGTCTTGCAGATTTAGATTTATAGAGGTACAATTTGTTGTTTTAATGATAAGTAGTCAAGTGCTTAGCAGAATTCTACCAACATAGTCTAATTGTATTGGCATTGTAATCGTCTGGCTTGTCATATATTGTACTACCCTAATTCGGCCTGGTAAAAAAGTTATTGATTGCTAAATTTGAAAAAAAAGTCACCATTTCAGGTGATATTGGCGTTCACCAAATATGCGTACCTCAAAATACCATAGTATTCCTACATGTATTGGTTTGTTGGATTTGTATTGTAGTGTGGAGTGACCCCATACACATTTTTATCTGGTTTTATGGAGTTGAGTGGGTCATTTTTTGCTCTGTAGGCGCCGAACCTCGACTTTCGGCCAATTTTGGCCAATTCGGCGGTGACAAAATGTTGAATTTTTTTGATTCAAGATTACAAATTATAGTGTTTTAGATTGCTCAGTTAAAGGGGAGTATCACTATAAACAGATTGTATCTTTTTTTACTAGTTTTGAAGGTTTATTTTAGCGAAACTTGATATTTGGTAGTCAAAATAGGCCATTTGACCAAATGAATGAGTGAAGTGGTGTTGTTTGCAATTGAACAAGTTTTTGGGCGTGCGTTTTGTGTTTTCTAGACACTATTTAGGTTGCTGAAGCTAATTGTATCAAACAATGGCATTAATTCAACAATTTTTCTTTTTTCACGATTTCATCAAATTTTTGTTGATGTTGTTTTATGTCAAAACACACAAAACATCATAACCTTCATGGTGAGGTGGGAAATTTTTTCCCACCTCACCATGAAGGTTTGCCGTGACCTAGAACGTGGAAGTGGACCAGAATTACACCCACAAATACGCCGGGAACGCTGTTTCACGTCGGTTCCGGAGATCTTGGGCTTCGATTTTAGCCCAAAAACTGGGGTACAGAACAGTGTTTTGTTAATATCTTCTAAAGTACTGGACCAAATTAAACGGGAGTGGTCTCATTTTGTTAGCACTGAACCCCTCTTGCTTGCAGTATTTGGTTGGTTTCCCAAATCGGCCTAATCAAAAAGTTATTAATGTTCAAATTTGAAATAGTTCGAATTTTCGGGCTATTATGGGTGACCCAAATTTCGGTACTACAAAACACGCGATTTACCCAACAAATGTTAGTGTTTTAGAATCCGCAGTTAGTGGGGAGTCTCCCCATATATATTTTATATGGTATTTTATGTAGTTGAGATTGTCAATTTTGGCTCTGAATGGCGGTCACCTCGCTTTTTTGGTCATTTGGTACGGTACCTTATAATTGCTATAACTCCTCGAAGAATGTACCGATCGGGCTCATTTCTTAATATGATGCGTATCTCAAGCAGTGCTACAAACTGTACTAAGGGCGTCTGTTTTTGTTCGGCCGTTTTAGAGAAACTGGCCAGTGAACTTGCCCTCGATTTTAGCACCTGAAGCGGTTGACACCAGCGGGTGACCAGCTGTTTGACCATGACCAGCGGTTGACACTTTGAACTGTGTTACAAAAATTAGTGTTTTGAACAGCGCGTGTTATGTAGATTACGAATATGTATACTTTATATAGCGTTTTCACAGGTTTAGATGTTCAACTTTAGCTCTGAAGTCAGGTCACCTCGCTTTTTGGTCATTTGGTACGGTACCTTATAATTGCTATAACTCCTCGAAGAATGTACCGATTGGGCTCATTTTTTAATATGATGCGTATCTTAAGCAGTGCTACAAACTGTACTAAGGGGGTTTATTTTTGTTCGGCCGTTTTAGAAAAATTGGCCAGTAAAGTTGCCCTTGATTTTACCTCTAGAAGCGTTTGACAGGAGTGGTCCGGGTCTGGTGACTTTGAATTTCGTCACTTCTGGTATAAATTATAGTTTTGAATGGCCAGTTTAATGCAGATTCCAAATATATATACTTTATATATCATTTTCTGTGGTTTAGGTGTTCAATTTTAGCTCTGGAGGTGGTGTACCTCTCCTCCAAGGTCGTTTGGTACGGTACCTTCTTTTTGCTATAACTTCTTCTAGAGTGCACCAATTGGGCTCATTTTTTAATATGATGCGTATCTCAAGCCGTGCTATAAACAGTATTAAGGGCGTTTGTTTTTGTTCAGCCATTTTTGAGAAATTGGCCAGGTCAGGTACCCCTATTTTGACCTGCTGGAGCAGGGTACCAGTACACCAGAGCTCTGTCACATCATCTATAATGCGATTTAAATTTTGTTTATTGGTGCATTAGATTGGCCTGATGATGGGGATTGTTCCCATATATATTTTAGAGGTGGTTATGATGAGTGGTAATGAGTGGTTATTGGTTATAGTAGAGAAACAGGACCCGAAATGGGTCATTTTGGTCATTTGGTACGGTACCTTGATGTTGTAATATCTCTTCGTAGAGTGAACCGATTTTTGATCTGTCTTTTGATTTGAACTCAGCTTGAGCAGTACTTGAATCCCTGTAAAAGGCGTTTTGTTTCTTTCAGCCGTTTTTGAGAAATTGGCCTCGACACATACGGTCATTTTGTCCAGTAAGTGACTGGTACGTTTCACGTTTCTACATGTGAAATGTTGAAATTCATTACTTTGACTCCAGAAATAGGCTCATTGAACTCCATTTGTAATGGGAATTGTCCCCATATATATTTTACACATCATTTTATGTAGTTGAGATGGTCAATTTTAGCTCTGAATGTGCTGTATCTCTGCACTGGGGTCATTTGGTACGGTACCTTATATTTGCTATAACTCCTCGAAGAATGTACCGATTGGGCTCATTTTTTAATATGATGCGTATCTCAAGCAGTGCTATAAACGGTACTAAGGGCGTTTGTTTTTCTTCAGCCGTTTTTGAGAAATTGACCGGGAAAGTTGACCCCAGATTGACCCCTGAGGAGGGGAAACACTACATTGATGACCATTTAACTGACATGTAGATCTCACTTTTAGAGTTGTCTGAGTTCCATGGCATTGATCCAGAACTCATGCCAAAATTTGGCGTTGGTCGGTTTGTGTTCTGGGGGGTCCTTTGGGGGGGGGGGGGGGGGTGGCGGTTTGGCGCCGGGGGGGGGGTCGGTGCGTGGGGTAGCCGTGCGTCTCGTGTGTTCGCCTTTGATGTTCTTTTATGTATATTAACAAAGTATTTTTTCAAAGTTTGTTTGCTTGTCTTGTCTTCTCTTCTCTTCTCTCTGCTGTCGTCTCTGCTGCCAGGTGAGTTCTTCCCGCTTCTTTGCTTGCTAGCTTGGCTAGCTGTCGCTTTCTTTCGGTCTGGTTTGCTCTGCACCGCAGAGCTGCGGTTTTCGGACCGGTTTTTTGGTCCGTGTTCCCACATCGCGGGAATGTGTTCTTGCAAAGCAAGAAGGTTCGCCGAAGCTTTGCGCTCTTCTTGGTTTTTCAATTTTGCGCTTTTTTGTTTGCTTCCGCTTTTTTATGGTCTGGTTTTCTGCGCAGCGCACAGTTTCAGTTTTTACAGCTAAGGACTTATTCTAAAAATTTGACATTCTACCTAAGAGTGTTATAGTCCTAGTAGTTTCTGAAAAAGAGCTAATTGCTGGTCTAGCTGGTCTGAGAAAAAAGTTATTGATACGTTGTCAGATTTCGAGCTCAAAAATTATTTTTGTGCGTTTTCATGAAAACTGAATTTCAGTGCAGTCAAGGACTTGTTCAATTGAATTGAGGGTCTACGTAGGAGTGTCATAGTCCTAGTAGGTTCTGCTACTTAAGCAGTGCTACAAACTGTACTAAGGGGGTTTATTTTTGTTCGGCCGTTTTAGAAAAATTGGCCAGTAAAGTTGCCCTTGATTTTACCTCTAGAAGCGTTTGACAGGAGTGGTCCGGGTCTGGTGACTTTGAATTTCGTCACTTCTGGTATAAATTATACTGTTTTGAATGGCCAGTTTAATGCAGATTCCGAATATATATATACTTTATATATCAATTTCTGTGGTTTAGGTGTTCAATTTTAGCTCTGGAGGTGGTGTACCTCTCCTCCAAGGTCGTTTGGTACGGTACCTTCTTTTTGCTATAACTTCTTCTAGAGTGCACCAATTGGGCTCATTTTTTAATATGATGCGTATCTCAAGCCGTGCTATAAACAGTATTAAGGGCGTTTGTTTTTGTTCAGCCATTTTTGAGAAATTGGCCAGGTCAGGTATCCCTATTTTGACCTGCTGGAGCAGGGTACCAGTACACCAGAGCTCTGTCACATCATCTATAATGCGATTTAAATTTTGTTTATTGGTGCATTAGATTGGCCTGATGATGGGGATTGTTCCCATATATATTTTAGAGGTGGTTATGATGAGTGGTAATGAGTGGTTATTGGTTATAGTAGAGAAACAGGACCCGAAATGGGTCATTTTGGTCATTTGGTACGGTACCTTGATGTTGGAATATCTCTTCGTAGAGTGAACCGATTTTTGATCTGTCTTTTGATTTGAACTCAGCTTGAGCAGTACTTGAATCCCTGTAAATGGCGTTTTGTTTCTTTCAGCCGTTTTTTTGAGAAATTGGCCTCGACACATACGGTCATTTTGTCCAGTAAGTGACTGGTACGTTTCACGTTTCTACATGTGAAATGTTGAAATTCATTACTTTGACTCCAGAAATAGGCTCATTGAACTCCATTTGTAATGGGAATTGTCCCCATATATATTTTACACCTCATTTTATGTAGTTGAGATGGTCAATTTTAGCTCTGAATGTGCTGTATCTCTGCACTGGGGTCATTTGGTACGGTACCTTATATTTGCTATAACTCCTCGAAGAATGTACCGATTGGGCTCATTTTTTTAATATGATGCGTATATCAAGCAGTGCTATAAACGGTACTAAGGGCGTTTGTTTTTCTTCAGCCGTTTTTGAGAAATTGACCGGGAAAGTTGACCCCAGATTGACCCCTGAGGAGGGGAAACACTACATTGATGACCATTTAACTGACATGTAGATCTCACTTTTAGAGTTGTCTGAGTTCCATGGCATTGATCCAGAACTCATGCCAAAATTTGGCGTTGGTCGGTTTGTGTTCTGGGGGGTCCTTTGGGGGGGGGGGTGGCGGTTTGGCGCCGGGGGGGGGGGTCGGTGCGTGGGGTAGCCGTGCGTCTCGTGTGTTCGCCTTTGATGTTCTTTTATGTATATTAACAAAGTATTTTTTCAGAGTTTGTTTGCTTGTCTTGTCTTCTCTTCTCTTCTCTCTGCTGTCGTCTCTGCTGCCAGTGAGTTCTTCCCGCTTCTTTGCTTGCTAGCTTGGCTAGCTGTCGCTTTCTTTCGGTCTGGTTTGCTCTGCACCGCAGAGCTGCGGTTTTCGGACCGGTTTTTTGGTCCGTGTTCCCACATCGCGGGAATGTGTTCTTGCAAAGCAAGAAGGTTCGCCGAAGCTTTGCGCTCTTCTTGGTTTTTCAATTTTGCCTTTTTTGTTTGCTTCCGCTTTTTTATGGTCTGGTTTTCTGCGCAGCGCACAGTTTCAGTTTTTACAGCTAAGGACTTATTCTAAAAATTTGACATTCTACCTAAGAGTGTTATAGTCCTAGTAGTTTCTGAAAAAGAGCTAATTGCTGGTCTAGCTGGTCTGAGAAAAAAGTTATTGATACGTTGTCAGATTTCGAGCTCAAAAATTATTTTTGTGCGTTTTCATGAAAACTGAATTTCAGTGCAGTCAAGGACTTGTTCAATTGAATTGAGGGTCTACGTAGGAGTGTCATAGTCCTAGTAGGTTCTGATAGAGGGCTAATTGTTGATCTAACAACATAGATGCCTTTCATTTCTGATAGGCAGGCTTCCAATCTATACATTTCCTCAATTTGTGATGAGGAGAATATTTTTCAGGAAAGATAATTCAATTCCCGAATTCCAGACTTACACGATTTTGTCCGTGATGGAGGTGATATAGTAGAGTTGTCAAGTCTATGCTTCAGATAAAGTAATAAATTTTTCCCCATTCAGTGATGAGTATCTCCACAATAATTTTTGGAAACGTCTCTATCTTTTCCAATGGGCAACGTAGAAAAACGTACCCTTCCATGAGCGATTTTTTATTTGAAACACAACTTCTCTTTCCGAAACGTCTTTATATTTAAGGAGAAGATTTTTTTTTCTAGATAGATCAGAAACAACTAAACCGCTCCTCACAGAGCATGCAAGCTGTTGATGCATGTAGTGTAATGTGTTTGTCCTGAAAATTTGTTGTCGAACGGTTATTTAAGGTTGATTCCTGATTAACATGTCTATCTTCAAATTTTATTGATTGTGTTGTGTTTTGGTAAATGAAAAGGATCTTCTGCGTGCTATTTGCGTTTTCCATACAATATTCTAGGCCATGAAACAAACTATACCAGTGATTGCTGTTAATTCAACAATTTACTTTTTTCATGATTTCGGCAAATTTCGGAGACTGTTGTTTTGTGTCAAACACACAAAACATCATAGCCTTCATGGCGAGGTGCGAATTTTTTTCCCACCTCATCATGAAGGTTTGACTCAACCAGGAACGCAAAGATAGACTGGAATTAGCCCCAGAAACACGACAGTTGTGCCATTAAACGCCGTCAAGCGTGTTTTTCGACAATTTTGGGCTTTTAAAATAGCTGAAAAAGTTGGGTGTAATTCAGCAATTTGCTAATAACACCCAAAGTACTCTACCAAAAAAATAGATCACTGGAAAACTGGATTACAGTAATATAGAAGCGGTAACGACATACGGTCCTCAAGTAGCTTCCATTTTTTGAAGTCTTGCAGATTTAGATTTATAGAGGTACAATTTGTTGTTTTAATGATAAGTAGTCAAGTGCTTAGCAGAATTCTACCAACATAGTCTAATTGTATTGGCATTGTAATCGTCTGGCTTGTCATATATTGTACTACCCTAATTCGGCCTGGTAAAAAAGTTATTGATTGCTAAATTTGAAAAAAAGTCACCATTTCAGGTGATATTGGTGTTCACCAAATATGCGTACCTCAAAATACCATAGTATTCCTACATGTATTGGTTTGTTGGATTTGTATTAAAGTGTGGAGTAACCCCATACACATTTTTATCTGGTTTTATGGAGTTGAGTGGGTCATTTTTAGCTCTGTAGGCGCCGAACCTCGACTTTCGGCCAATTTCGGCCAATTCGGCGGTGACATAATGTTGAATTTTTTTTGGATTCAAGATTACAAATTATAGTGTTTTAGATTGCTCAGTTAATGGGGAGTATCACTATAAACAGATTGTATCTTTTTTTTTACTAGTTTTGAAGGTTTACTTTAGCGAAACTTGATATTTGGTAGTCAAAATAGGTCATTTGACCAAATGAATGAGTGAAGTGGTGTTGTTTGCAATTGAACAAGTTTTTGGGCGTGCGTTTTGTGTTTTCTAGACACTATTTAGGTTGCTGAAGCTAATTGTATCAAACAATGGCATTAATTCAACAATTTTTCTTTTTTCACGATTTCATCAAATTTTTGTTGATGTTGTTTTATGTCAAAACACACAAAACATCATAACCTTCATGGTGAGGTGGGAAATTTTTTCCCACCTCACCATGAAGGTTTGCCGTGACCTAGAACGTGGAAGTGGACCAGAATTACACCCACAAATACGCCGGGAACGCTGTTTCACGTCGGTTCCGGAGATCTTGGGCTTCGATTTTAGCCCAAAAACTGGGGTACAGAACAGTGTTTTGTTAATATCTTCTAAAGTACTGGACCAAATTAAACGGGAGTAGTCTCATTTTGTTAGCACTGAACCCCTCTTGCTTGCAGTATTTGGTTGGTTTCCCAAATCGGCCTAATCAAAAAGTTATTAATGTTCAAATTTGAAATAGTTCGAATTTTCGGGCTATTATGGGTGACCCAAATTTCGGTACTACAAAACACGCGATTTACCCAACAAATGTTAGTGTTTTAGAATCCGCAGTTAGTGGGGAGTCTCCCCATATATATTTTATATGGTATTTTATGTAGTTGAGATTGTCAATTTTGGCTCTGAATGGCGGTCACCTCGCTTTTTTGGTCATTTGGTACGGTACCTTATAATTGCTATAACTCCTCGAAGAATGTACCGATCGGGCTCATTTCTTAATATGATGCGTATCTCAAGCAGTGCTACAAACTGTACTAAGGGCGTCTGTTTTTGTTCGGCCGTTTTAGAGAAACTGGCCAGTGAACTTGCCCTCGATTTTAGCACCTGAAGCGGTTGACACCAGCGGGTGACCAGCTGTTTGACCATGACCAGCGGTTGACACTTTGAACTGTGTTACAAAAATTAGTGTTTTGAACAGCGCGTGTTATGTAGATTACGAATATGTATACTTTATATAGCGTTTTCACAGGTTTAGATGTTCAACTTTAGCTCTGAAGTCAGGTCACCTCGCTTTTTGGTCATTTGGTACGGTACCTTATAATTGCTATAACTCCTCGAAGAATGTACCGATCGGGCTCATTTCTTAATATGATGCGTATCTCAAGCAGTGCTACAAACTGTACTAAGGGCGTCTGTTTTTGTTCGGCCGTTTTAGAGAAACTGGCCAGTGAACTTGCCCTCGATTTTAGCACCTGAAGCGGTTGACACCAGCGGGTGACCAGCTGTTTGACCATGACCAGCGGTTGACACTTTGAACTGTGTTACAAAAATTAGTGTTTTGAACAGCGCGTGTTATGTAGATTACGAATATGTATACTTTATATAGCGTTTTCACAGGTTTAGATGTTCAACTTTAGCTCTGAAGTCAGGTCACCTCGCTTTTTGGTCATTTGGTACGGTACCTTATAATTGCTATAACTCCTCGAAGAATGTACCGATTGGGCTCATTTTTTAATATGATGCGTATCTTAAGCAGTGCTACAAACTGTACTAAGGGGGTTTATTTTTGTTCGGCCGTTTTAGAAAAATTGGCCAGTAAAGTTGCCCTTGATTTTACCTCTAGAAGCGTTTGACAGGAGTGGTCCGGGTCTGGTGACTTTGAATTTCGTCACTTCTGGTATAAATTATACTGTTTTGAATGGCCAGTTTAATGCAGATTCCGAATATATATATACTTTATATATCAATTTCTGTGGTTTAGGTGTTCAATTTTAGCTCTGGAGGTGGTGTACCTCTCCTCCAAGGTCGTTTGGTACGGTACCTTCTTTTTGCTATAACTTCTTCTAGAGTGCACCAATTGGGCTCATTTTTTAATATGATGCGTATCTCAAGCCGTGCTATAAACAGTATTAAGGGCGTTTGTTTTTGTTCAGCCATTTTTGAGAAATTGGCCAGGTCAGGTACCCCTATTTTGACCTGCTGGAGCAGGGTACCAGTACACCAGAGCTCTGTCACATCATCTATAATGCGATTTAAATTTTGTTTATTGGTGCATTAGATTGGCCTGATGATGGGGATTGTTCCCATATATATTTTAGAGGTGGTTATGATGAGTGGTAATGAGTGGTTATTGGTTATAGTAGAGAAACAGGACCCGAAATGGGTCATTTTGGTCATTTGGTACGGTACCTTGATGTTGGAATATCTCTTCGTAGAGTGAACCGATTTTTGATCTGTCTTTTGATTTGAACTCAGCTTGAGCAGTACTTGAATCCCTGTAAATGGCGTTTTGTTTCTTTCAGCCGTTTTTTTGAGAAATTGGCCTCGACACATACGGTCATTTTGTCCAGTAAGTGACTGGTACGTTTCACGTTTCTACATGTGAAATGTTGAAATTCATTACTTTGACTCCAGAAATAGGCTCATTGAACTACATTTGTAATGGGAATTGTCCCCATATATATTTTACACCTCATTTTATGTAGTTGAGATGGTCAATTTTAGCTCTGAATGTGCTGTATCTCTGCTCTGGGGTCATTTGGTACGGTACCTTTTATATTTGCTATAACTCCTCGAAGAATGTACCGATTGAGCTCATTTTTAAATATGATGCGTATCTCAAGCAGTGCTATAAACGGTACTAAAGGGCGTTTGTTTTTCTTCAGCCGTTTTTGAGAAATTGACCGGGAAAGTTGACCCCAAATTGACTCCTGAGGAGGGGAAACACTACATTGATGACCATTTTACTGACATGTAGATCTCACTTTTAGAGTTGTCTGAGTTCCATGGCATTGATCCAGAACTCATGCAAAATTTGGCGTTGGTCGGTTTGTGTTCTGGGGGGTCCTTTGGGGGGGGTGGCGGTTTGGCGCCGGGGGGCGGGGTCGGTGCGTGGGGTAGCCGTGCGTCTCGTGTGTTCGTCTTTGATGTTCTTTTATGTATATTAACAAAGTATTTTTTCAGAGTTTGTTTGCTTGTCTTGTCTTCTCTTCTCTCTGCTGTCGTCTCTGCTGCCAGGTGAGTTCTTCCCGCTTCTTTGCTTGCTAGCTTGGCTAGCTGTCGCTTTCTTTCGGTCTGGTTTGCTCTGCACCGCAGAGCTGCGGTTTTCGGACCGGTTTTTTGGTCCGTGTTCCCACATCGCGGGAATGTGTTCTTGCAAAGCAAGAAGGTTCGCCGAAGCTTTGCGCTCTTCTTGGTTTTTCAATTTTGCGCTTTTTTGTTTGCTTCCGCTTTTTTTTGTCTGGTTTTCTGCGCAGCGCACAGTTTCAGTTTTACAGCTAAGGACTTATTCTAAAAATTTGACATTCTACCTAAGAGTGTTATAGTCCTATTAGTTTCTGAAAAAGAGCTAATTGCTGGTCTAGCTGGTCTGAGAAAAAAGTAATTGATACGTTGTCAGATTTCGAGCTCAAAAATTATTTTTGTGCGTTTTCATGAAAACTGAAATTCAGTGCAGTCAAGGACTTGTTCAATTGAATTGAGGGTCTACATAGGAGTGTCATAGTCCTAGTAGGTTCTGATAGTGGGCTAATTGTTGATCTATCTGGTCTGAGTAAAAAGTACTTAATACGTTGTCAGATTTTGAGCTCAAAAATATTTTTGTGCGTTTTCATAAAAAGTGAATTTCAGTGCAGTCAAGGACTTGTTCAATTGAATTGAGGTTATACGTAAGAGTGTCATAGTCCTTGTAGGTTCTGATAGAGGGCTAATTGTTGATCGAGCTGGTCTGAGTAAAAAGTACTTAATACGTTGTCAGATTTCGAGCTCAAAAATTATTTTTGTACGTTTTCATAAAAAGTGAATTTCAGTGCAGTCAAGGACTTGTTCAATTGAATTGAGGGTCTAAGTAGGAGCGTCATAGTCCTAGTAGGTTCTGATAGAGGGCTAATTGTTGATCTAGCTAGTCTTAGTAAAAAGTACTTAATACGTTGTCAGATTTCGAACTCAAAAATTATTTTTGTGCGTTTTCATAAAAAGTGAATTTCAGTGCAGTCAAGGACTTGTTCAAATGAATTGAGGGTCTACTTAGGAGTTTCACAGTCCTAGTAGGTTCTGATAGAGGGCTAATTGTTGATCTAGCTGGTCTGAGTAAAAAGTTCTTCATACGTTGTCAGATATCGAACTCAAAAATTATTTTTGTGCGTTTTCATGAAAAGTGAATTTCAGTGCAGTCAAGGACTTGTCCAATGGAACTGAGGGTCTACGTAGGAGTGTCAAAGTCCTCGTAGGTTCTGATAGAGGACTAATTGTTGATCTAGCTGGTCTGAGTAAAAAGTACTTGATACATTGTCAGATTTCGAACTCAAAAATTATTTTTGTGCGTTTTCATGAAAAGTGAATTTCAGTGCAGTCAAGGACTTGTTCAATTGAACTGAGGGTCTACGTAGGAGTGTCATAGTCCTAGTAGGTTCTGATACAGGGCCAATTGTTCATCTAGCTGGTCTGAGTAAAAAGTACTTAATACGTTGTGAGATTTCGAGCTCAAAAATTATTTTTGTGCGTTTTCATGAAAACTGAATTTCATTGCAGTCAAAGACTTGTTCAATGGAACTGAGGGTCAACGTAGGAGCGTCAAAGTCTTAGTAGCTTCTGATAGAGGACTAATTGTTGATCTTGCTGGTCTGAGTAAAAAGTACTTAATACGTTGTCAGATTTCGAGCTCAAAAATTATTTTTGTGCGTTTTCATAAAAAGTGAATTTCATTGCAGTCAAAGACTTGTTCAATTGAATTGTTCATTCTAGTAAAGGGCTTTTTTGCTTGAGGATTTGTGGTATAGCTGGGCTAGGCAAAAAGTTGGGTTTTCATATTCAAGTTTGCGAACAACTATTTTTAAGAATAGGTATTTTTTTATCAGGTCATTTATCGGGCTCGAAGTTATGTATGTCTGTATGCATGTATACTATATGTGTTTGTACATATAAAAGCTGGGTACGAGTTGGCTACGTTTTTCAAGAGGGTTAATTTATTGACCATCTTTACAGGTCACCCAAACTTTTTAATTTTCAACTCATGTTATTTGAAAGGTTGTTTGTATCGAAAGCTCCATGATATTCAATCTTGTCGTCTTAGGTGTTATTATGTGTGTATGTATAAATAAAAAGTGGGTACGAGTGGGCTTAGTTTTTTATGAGGGCTAATTTATTGACCATTTTTACAGGTGACCCAAACTTTTTAATTTTCAACTGTTGTTGTTCGAAAGGTTGTTTTGTTTGTATCGAAAGCTCCATGACATTCAATCTTGTCTTGTCTTAGGTGTTGATATTATGTGTGTATGTATAAATAAAAAGTGGGTACGAGTGGGCTACGTTTTTAAGGGGGCTAATTTATTGACCATTTTTACAGGTCACCCAAACTTTTTAATTTTCAACTAATGTTGTTTGAAAGGTTGTTTGTATCGAAAGCTCCATGATATTCAATCTTGTCTTGTCTTAGGTGTTGATATTATGTATATAGAAAAGCTGGGCATAAACAAATTTAGAAAAAAAGTTCAATTCTGTTTCAGCTAAAAATGAGCACTTTTACAGAGAAAAAGATTGGAATTTTTGGGGACAGCCATGTTCAAAGGCTCCAATTACCCGAAAATGTTGTTGCCCTGGGCAAAGGCGGAGAGAGAGCCCGCAATTGGAAGAATTACACAAATGAGCTAAGAAGTTACGATGTATTAGTCATCATGATTGGTGGAAATGATATTTGCCCCAGGGATATCTTTACACCCGCTGATATGTCCCTGAAAGAGTTAACAGCGGAAATCCGCGATTTGTTCAGTTACTGCCAGCAGAACAATACTGTAGTGTTGACGGCAGATATTATTCCGCGGTTGAACAATCCTGACGGAATCCGCAAAATGAATAGTAGGCTGCTGAACAAATACAAGAGAAAACATAGAATTAGCGGAAGCCATTGGTCGCGATTTCTCTGATGGGGTTCACCTCAGTTCTTATGAGTTTCTGAGCCAATATCTTATAAAGAAGATCAAGCTACTCGCTGAGAATGTGAATTAAAAAGTTTACTCGCCTGAAATTTGTAACTTTGTCGCATGTGCTTTTTTTGTTGCACTTGAAATTAGTTTTGTGAATTACGTAATTTTGAAGTTTTGAGCTGTAGTTTGAATTTTTTGACACTTGCTTTTGTTATGCCATTTTTGTCTGATTCAAAGTAATTAAAAACTCTCTCCGTGAACATAGTTTTTGACTGAGCTGTTATATTACACTTTTGAATTTTTGCTCATTTGAGTATTCTGTGTATCTGGTGGAAGAATAGCATGAACCTAAACAATAAATAAACTGGCTTAAACATAAAGAAATAGCATTAAATAATAGCATTAAAAAAGAAATAGCATTTGAACAGCCGATCGCGTGGCTGGCTGAAAAGCCGACGGTGTGGCTTAAACAATAGGTAATTCGATAGTTTGAACAGCCGATTTTGTGGCTGACTGAAAAGCCGATTGTGTGGCTTAAACAATAAGTAAATAAATAGAATTTGAACAGCTGATTGTGTGGCTGGTTGAAAAGCCGATTGAGTGGCTTAAACAATAGGTAATTCAATAGTATGAACAGCCGATTGTGCGGCTGACTGAAAAGCCGATTGTGTGGCTGAAACAATAGGTAGATAAATAGAATTTGAACAGCTGATTGTGTGGCTGGTTGAAAAGCCGATAGCGTGGCTTAAACAATAGGTAATTCAATAGTATGAACAGCCGATTGTGTGGCTGACTGAAAAGCCGATTGTGTGGCTTAAACAAGTAGATAAATAAAATTTGAACAGCTGATTGTGTGGCTGCTTGAAAGGCCGATAGCGTGGCTTAAACAATAGGTGATTCAATAGTATGAACAGCCGATTGTGTGGCTGACTGAAAAGCCGATCGTGTGGCTTAAACAATAAGTAGATAAATAAAATTTGAACAGCTGATTGTGTGGCTGGTTGAAAAGCCGATTGAGTGGCTTAAACAATAGGTAATTATATAGTTTGAAGAGCCGATTGTGTGGCTGACTGAAAAGCCGATTGTGTGGCTTAAATAATAGGTAGATAAATAGAATTTGAACAGTTGATTGTGTGGCTGGTTGAAAAGCCAATAGCGTGGCTTAAACAATAGGTAATTCAATAGTATGAACAGCCGATTGTGCGGCTGACTGAAAAGCCGATTGTGTGGCTTAAACAAGTAGATAAATAAAATTTGAACAGCTGATTGTGTGGCTGCTTGAAAAGCCGATAGCGTGGCTTAAACAATTGGTGATTCAATAGTATGAACAGCCGATTGTGTGGCTGACTGAAAAGCCAATCGTGTGGCTTAAACAATAAGTAGATAAATAAAATTTGAACAGCTGATTGTGTGGCTGGTTGAAAAGCCGATTGAGTGGCTTAAACAATAGGTAATTATATAGTTTGAAGAGCCGATTGTGTGGCTGACTGAAAAACCGATTGTGTGTCTTAAACAATAAGTAGATAAATAGAATTTGATCCGCCGATTGTGTGGCTGGTTGAAAAACCGATAGCCTGGCTTAAACAATAGGTAATTAAAAAGGTTGAACAGCCGATTGTGTGGCTGACCGAAAAGCCGATTGGGTGGCTTAAAACAATAGGTAATTAAATAGTTTGAACAGCCGATTGTGTGGCTGAGCGAAGAGCCG
>NW_027451324.1:0-75000 GCF_964194025.1 Convolutriloba macropyga
ATAGAACAAAAAGCCATTGTTTTAGTCTTGAATCCAGCATTAATTTGCTTGTCTTGTAATGGCTTTTTGCCAATGTAGAAATTATCACGATGAAGTCACATAAACATGAAAATTAAGTGTTTTGCTTTTTATTGCAATAATTTTATAAAACCGGCAGTGAATTTTTGAAAAAAAAACGTTATTTAGAATTATGAAAGCTGTAAAACATGCTGGAATTTTTTTCAGAAATTACGCATTTACGCGCACGTTTGTTCATAGTAAATATAAAATGAATGATTTTTTAGTTAAAAAACAACTGAACTGGTTACTTTAAAAATGCCAGATTTTGCGATTTTGTGTTTTGATTCATTTCAGTGCCTAAACTTGACCAAAGACTTAGAAATGTTCTTTTTGATTAAACGGTCTGTGGTTTTGTTTGTTTACAACACTTTGAATTGTGAGGTAGGTTTTTGCCCTTTTGAGATAAATTAGATCATTGTGCTCCCAAAAAAAATTTTGAAAAAAATTTTTGGTTAGAAGTTTGATTGTTCATAGAATCCATATGTATCAAATGCTTACATTTTTCAATACAGGCAACTGTTTCAGCCATTTTATAAAATTCAATTTATGATTGTTTCATTTTCAACCCAAAAATTCCTTTTGCAGGAGACCATAAATATCATAGTTATTGATTTTTTTCAAAATAGAAGCTATTTGTTATGTAGTAAAGAATGACTTGCGATGATTATTCATTTTTGCCCTCAGCATGCTCCCGGTTGCGTTTTCTGTGTAATTCTAATGTGCTTTGTTTAATAGCTTTCATCTCTTAATCCTTTAATCGTGAACTTGTTTCTATAGGGAGCAGAATATGCTGGATGTGTGATATCAGTTTTTGTATGTGAGACGTACCCAGACTCAACGTCAAGTCTTAATCAGTACTGATTCAGGGAAATGACCAAGTCTTGAATCAGTACTGTATCAGAGCTCTGATCATGCCACTTTTTAGACTTGTCACGTCCTAAATCAAGTCTTGGCCAAGATTGACTTAGACTTGACAAGCCATGAGCAAGTATTGATATGCCTTCACAAGTCAGACTTGAGATAAGACGTGATCTGTACTGATTTGTCAATTCAAGACGTGTATTTCACTGGAGAAATACTGATCAAGACTTGAAATTCCTTCCGGGTAATCACCTGTTAAATATGTATCTCATATTGTTTAATTAAAGTTTAAGAAAAATATATCAAGCAATTTTTGTCCCCTCATTTAGATTATATACCCAATTATCTAAAATTCCGGCAATATTAGTTAAAGCAGAAAACTAGTTTTAATCGGAGTTTTGTTGAGGAAAATGCGCTCTTTTTTCATGAAAAGAAGTTTGCATCGAAATATTTCTGTCAGTTTAAAATTATATTTGAGCCCAACTTGAGGTGCGAGCGATCGTCAGCTGTGATACATAAAGTCACAAAGTCGTAAAGGGGGGATTACGTTGGAACCAAAACTATACCGAAACGAAACCGTTGAAACTAAACGAATCGATTCAAAGCTGCACTTTTTCTATCAAAAGGGTGTTAGAGCGATTTTCACTTAACTGCGGAAGCAAAACCTTTTTTTCCTATTCAAATGAGGAGAATTTTTTAAACAAAAATTTATTAGCTTAATTATCTTTATAATCATGATATCTAGGAGCTTCAAAAAGGATTTTAAATAATTTCTCACTTTATAGCGTGAAGTCAGTATCTCTAATTGTGCTAAAAAACAGTCCTTTAGTAATTTTGAACCTGAGCTCTCTGTTCTCAGTCAACTGAAACAATTTTTAATATTATGAAAATGTTTCAAATAAAAATTTGGACCGGAGATAGCTCAACCTTTTCCGACTTGCTGCCCACTAGTGCTTAAAATTGTGCTGAAATTGATTGCTGTGATTGAAATCATTGATTTCATTTAGAAAAGTATTCAACCAATGTTAGAGCTAAGTGTAGTTACGAATTATACGAAAGATCCGTAGCAATTAGTAGTTTTTTGTCTTTCTGTGCAAAATTCTCAAGTGCTATTAAGGGGAGGCATATTAATGCTTAAAGTGCGCCTTTTTGTTATCAAATCAAATCCGAGCTAATTTGCCTTATTATACTTAATATATTTGTATCAGGTGCGGCTAATAAAAACACTTGAAGCCACTCAATAAATTCAAGCTAACCAGGTATGAAAACTCGGATCTGATTGGTCAGAAAAATACTGCGATTTGATTGGCTGGACACTTGTCTCTTCTAGGTGGACCTTTTATAATAAGTTAATCTTTAAGATATTAGATATTTTTCTTACCTGTCAGGCGTCTAATCAAATCAAATCATCTTCAGACACTTTTCATTTGGGCAACTTTATTCTAAAAATTTATTCAGAAATCTTTATCTATTTCGTGACTGTTAACACAAAATAATTTCACAATATTTCAACAGATAGTTCCAATACTTTTCATTTTTGTCCATCAATTATAAAAATTTACGGTAAAAATTTAAAGTTCAAATTAAATAGATATATTGAGCAAAATTTTAGTCTTCAAAGCTTGAAAATAAATAATATAGTAGAATAAAATCAGTTATACTGAAATGAATCGGCTTATTGTTCCGCCGACTTCTTTTTACAACCCGAGTTCCACAGTCGGCACTTTGGGCGCTCCAGCGGGTGTGGTCGGGGCTTCAATGGGCAACCCTGCCCCTCTCCAACCTGCATCCCTTCATCAGGCAGCTATGATGATCCATCAACACCATCAACAACAACAACAAAATCAACAACAACAGAATGGAAATAGTCAACAATTGTCTCAACCAGGAAGTTCGGCTGCGTCATCCGCTAGTGCCATCGCTACAACTGAGAAACAACAAACTGTGGCCGCCGGAATCAAAGTACCGGGAAGTGTCGGAGAGCCAAGCGCAACAACGCATCATTTTCCAAGACAGATAGTAAGTTCCTTAACCAAGTTAGTACTGATCGAAACATGTTTGACATGAAATTTTGTAGGCACTTGTTTAATGGAAAAAGATCATTGTAGCGACGGGGATTACATATTTCACTTGGTTCAAAAACGGGCAGAAAAGGAGAGCTTGGTGTACTTTATAGACAACTTTTTCATTTTGTCTTTTGTCCAACTTAGTTTGGAAATTTTTAATAAGATCACTATTCAGTCATAGTATAATGATTTAGTGAGAATTTAAATTAACCCTCCGCAGACATGAATCAATAAGCATCATTAAGTTGAGCTGATAGTCTTTTCGGATTATCAGTTTTGCGCAAATAAATAAAATGTTCAAAATTTCAGACATCTGTACCTTCGAATGGGTTCGACCTCGCAGCCGCCGTATCAGCAGCACGAAATTCTCAAGTAGCAGCAGCTGCTGCAGCTCTTCAGGCCTCAAACTCAGCAGCAGCCGCAACACCCCATCACCCCCACCACCCCGCACACCCACATCCACACACACCACACCCCTTTGGGTCAATCGCGCAACAGAACCCTGGCCCTGGAGGTATTCCGACGCCCGGTAGTTTGACCCCGGGTCACCCAGGGTTACCACACCCTCCTCCTCCACATGGTCCAGGGTTGTTTGGACAACCAGGCCATCCCGGAGCAGCAGCGGCCGCGGCACTTTTCGCCGGACATCCGGCTACGGCAGCAGCAACTGGTGGAATTCATCCACTCCTGGCAGCCGCGGCGTCTTCCGGACATTTTTCGGGATATCACGCTCCTGACGGGTGAGTTTTATCTTCTTTTTCCCTCGCAAAATTGTATTAATTATGAAATGAATTAAGATCCTCAGAAGTTGAATTCAGATGCAAAAAAATCTTGCAAGTGAAATTATCATTGGAATATTCATCAACCATTAGCCGTGATTCTCGATATAATGTTATTTCGCAAGATAATATATAATTACATGATAAGTTAGTTCATTACAGTTCAGTTTTCTGAGCCCTTAATGGAGTTAAATTTTTTTTAGCCTCTTTTGTATCGAACTTTATCCTTGTTTCTTCAAACTATATCACTATGCAGTCATTTTAGTAAGAATTTTGGTTGACTTTTGAAAGCAACATTTTTTGGATTCCAAACATAAATTGAGAAAACGTAACTAGATGGTTAAACATTTACATGTTCTCCGATAAATTTACTGTACTGAAATTACTTAAATTTGTAAATACTTCAATATATTAGAGGATATTTGAATTCGTCATTTCAATGTTCGCATTATATGTAAAAATTATACTTATATATTTTTTGTTGAAACATGTAATTTATTCGGATTATAACCCTAAGGTTAGATATCTACATGCTTTCAATTTTTAAATAAATTAATCAGTATTGTTATGAATATAATAATCTTAATTATTAATATAATATAATAATATGTCTTGATTTCTATTCCATGTGTAGGTTTGGCCCCATGGACTTCAATATGATCACGAGGCGTAAGAATGCGACGAGAGAGACAACTTCCGCTCTGAAGGCGTGGCTCAGTGAACACAAGAAGAACCCCTATCCCACCAAGGGAGAGAAAATCATGCTAGCCATCATCACCAAAATGACCCTAACTCAGGTAGCAGCCTATATTATCTTGCTCTCCTCATTTTATAGTAGTATAGTATATGGAAATGTTCTCATTAATGTAGTCTTTCAAAGTCAAAGGTTAATTTATAAGGCGAACAGTTATAGCCAAGTGCAAAAATGGGATAATTACAAATGATTTAAAAATTTTAGATCAAATCGGTCATTGAACAAAACCCCATTTAGTCCGCTTTTGAATTGCCTAATTATTCATCCAAAAATACTTAGTATTGAAATTTAGAATACCTAAATTAAGTAAACTTTAATCTAAAATACCTTTCTGAAAGGATCCAATGTTTGCGGAAAGTTTTCTGAGAAAAATAAATGTCGAGTAATCTATAGAGTTTGGTTGCAGAACATCTGGAATGTTTGGTCACACCAAAAACATTAAGTGTGGATGTCAGCGGAATTAAATTTTGACTTTTTTTCATAAAAATGTGAAGTTAAAAATATGGAATATAATATATTGCCAAAAAATTCTTTGTAATTTTTTTGTCTATCTGAAAACCCCAATCATTTCTTTTCAGGTCAGCACTTGGTTCGCCAACGCACGCAGGCGTCTAAAGAAAGAGAACAAAATGACATGGGCACAGGGCTCGAATGATGATGATGATGACGACGACGAGCAGGATGACGCTGAAGACGATGACGTAGACGATGACGTAATCGAAGGAAAGGTTAACGACCTAAACGAGCTTATGTCACGTGAAAACTTCACAAATGGCGCCAACCAACTTCACACTGCTCAAAGTAAGTCAAATTTGTTCGAAAAAATCTCAATTGTGTCATTTTCTTTTGTTTTTTGAACAAAAAATGAGAAAATTAAACAAAAGGAATGTTGATAAAATTTTCGAACAATTACATTTTGCCCCTTTGTTAAACATGAGTTCTACTCGTGTTTTTGTACGCTTAATTATTTCTCTAATTAGAAATTTGTTCAATTTTTCGTTTAAATCTCTGTTTTTATCAGAGGAGTTCCGCAGTATCTCACCATGTTTTAGCTGACTACTTTTCAATCATGGCGTGTTTTGGTCCTTGTTCAGAATTTTCAAGAGATTTTCAAAAGAGTAAAACTTATGTTAAGTGAACAAAGCATATAAACAAGGGGAGTTTTATTCATCACTAACTAAAGCATCGTCACTTAAAAACACAACATTTTGCCGACGTTTAGTAAGCCTAAATTGACAAAATGAAGCCTTAATTTCAATAAAAAGCAAAATTTTGATTAAAATCAATATTATTTTGTGATATTGTGGACGAAAAAATTTTTGGCGTTTTTTTTTCTATGAAAACCAAAAGTGGAATGAATTGAGTTTTTCGGCTAAGTGGGAGAGTTGTTGAAGAGAGATGTTTATTCAAGTTGCGCTGGCAGAAAAAACATGAAGTAATCGACTAGCAAACAGACTTGCAATTAAGTTTGGTTTGTAAAAACAATTACAATCATAATTAACTGGAGGTGGCGAGGTTGGCGTCAAGAAGCCATCAACAGAATAAACTATCTACATTAACTTACCTTGTTACTATACTTATAATCGATTCATAATTAATCAAAACCAAGAGTAAAAGAGCCATCACTCGCTTGTGTTACATTTACAAAAGCAGTGAAGCAGAAGAAAAATTTTAAATAAAGCTCTCATTTTCTTATACTACAACAAAAACAATACTTTCTCATCAAGCTATTAACTGCTCGTAATTAGCTATTAATCAGCTAAGCTCTCTCAAGCAATCAGCTTCATGCGTGTATTATAAGCAAAAACAAACATCAAAATACATAAAATTTTCATGTCATAAAATAATAAAGTCGTTATCAACTCTTCATATAAAGTCGTAAAATTCACAAACTTGTTTTTTTTTAATTAAAAATACAGAAAAAATTTGTCCAAAAACTCGTAAAAATTATACAAAAAGTGCATTTATGACCAAAAACAAGATATGGTGTATAATTTTTTATTTTTCAACTTTTGAACAAAAACGTTGCACTGATATTGGCATAATTTAAGCAATAACAATGTGAAGACACTAGGAAAAAAAAGTTTATAAAGCTACTTATTATAAAAATCATGTATTTTTTCATTATTTATTTATTAATAAGAAATGAACTGTCAATAACTTTTTAAATTATTGTTTCAGAACCCTCTCAACTCGGTCACCATTTTGGTGGATCTGAACCGACCGAGGGCCTTCGAATTGAAACCAACATTCCCAATCCCTCCAAACGAAGCAGTAGTGCCGACCTTTTCACCTCTGCCACTTCCCTTTCTAACGTCTCGTCACAATCCGACCCGACATACGCTCTGCCGAGTTCTCCAACTTCTCGTAGCGAATCAGAATTGAACACGAGTTCCCATCACGACTCGTCATCAGCCAGTTGGTCATTTAGTGACAGTAAACAAACTAGCCGACCTTTGCAAATTAACTTATCAAATAACAGTAAAACAAACACTGCCATTAGCTCAAACAGATCTGCTGGAAGCTCCGAACTGCCGAATTCGGCTAAGAAGTCAAAAATTTGGTCAATTGCCGACTTGGCGACTTCGCCGACTGTTAGCAATGAATCATCGACCTCCCGAAGCACCACATGCCAAATTTCACCTGCCAGCTTTCCTTCGCCAGCCAATCAGATCTCACCGATTTGGAAGTCGCCCAAAATTGGGTTCGAGAACTTTGGCGAATCGTATAATCAAGACTCAGCCAACATTTTGAAGGTTGAAAACTATTTTGGGAGGTCTCCCTCGTTTTTTCCAGGGTTTTCTTCGAACCCAGGTGCAATGTCTGCTGCAATATCTGCCGGGTTTCACCCCACATTTTCTTCACCCGTGTCAATGTTCAACTTTAACGGTCAATCAGTCATACCTAAAAACTTTTAAAACTCTTTTCCTTTTTTGAGTAAAAAATTTAATAATGCCGTCACAAAAACTTTCCGTTTAACTGCAAATTATTTTCTCAATTGCATTGAGCTTTAATAATTTTTAATTGATAGAGCTTTGTGTTTAGATTATAAAGGTGAAAATTTTATTTTTATTGTTTTAAAAATTCAAATATTTTGACAGTCCGATTCGTTTTTATGGCCCGAGATCCCTCTCGAATTAATAACACATGCCAGCTGTCTTTAAACGTAGAGAGGTAGAAAGTACATTTATTCAGAGGCAACCTTTATTGTTGGCAGATTTTAGTAACCAGGAGATAAAAAGTTATTAGACTACAAGTAATGACCATACCAATAGTTTTCCTTTTTGTGGATGATATACTGAATAGGAATCAAGTCTGTAAGCAAATGGCATCAGTTAAAATATGTGTCTAAATTTCGAACAGTTTATTGTTAACATATAAATGAAAAAAATGAACTCCAAAAGCAGACCACAGAATAAAACGTATAAGAGAAGAGAAATTTAAATGTAAATGGGTTTCAGTATATGCCATCTACTATGTTTTATGCAGCTCATTTGGTCCTTAGCGTTGAAAAGGAACTTTAAGGGAGCCTTCCATTAAAATCCCGACAAGAGCCTCAACTTTGTTATTCGAATGCAGTCCAATATGTGGCACTGCACAGAAATTTATGTTTTAGTTTGTAAACTTCATGAACGTGAGGTTTTTAGGAAAGGTTCTATCTGATTTTTGTAGTACACAAGGAGTATCTCAAAATTTGAACCATTTGAGCGGATACCAGCTCTAAAATTACGTAAAATTTGGAATGTTGTTCAACTAAAAAATATTTTACCTTTTTCAAAATTTTTTGTCATAGATTTTATAGTTTCAAAGACGTTGATTTGATTGTGACTTTTGCAAAAAAAATGCTTCTGTTTCTGTCATCGGCCAATCTGAGTGGGTGTTTTGAACCTTGAAAATCACATAGATCAAGAATCAGTTCAATTGGGGATATTTCCTATTTCTGCACCTCACCCTAAACTTCTATAAAAAGTCTGTTGTCAACCCACAAATAGGTACCTTTTGGCCGTAACAGATCCCTTATTTTAGACAAAAATAATTATACCGATTGGATGTATTTTTGTTTCCAGTTACCAAAAATTTAGTGCAGCAAAAGTAAATAGGGATTAAAAGATAGAGGGGTTAAAAGATACAGGGGTGAATAAATCGGGGTTAAATGATAGGGGGTTAAATAAATAGGGGTGAAAAAGCGGGACACCAAGTAAACGCATTATTCTTTGTCTGTTTTCATTATAAGCAAAGTTTATTACCGTATATGTCTTAATTTCAAAACTTCGCCACATCACTAAATTGTAAATGCAGTTTGTGCATAATTGCATGGAGCAAACAGCAGTTATCAAAGTGTGGATAAAAATGCTTTGTTTAGAGTAGCTTCACGGTCAGTGGTCAGTATTGGAGCCTGAGATATAGTAAACAAACGAGATTCTTAGAGTTGTTATATAATTTTGTTCCAATGCCAAGTAAACCAGCATGACAAAATACCAAATGTTATAATACTAAAAAATATTTTGATCGTTGAGTTTAATATGACAATTACAATGTTTTTTTTTAATCAAAAACAAGTTTTATTGTTCCGACCCCCACTTTAGTGGGGAGGGAGGAACTATATACTAAATGGTTTTTTTGTTCAGTCAATTTTGGCCGATCGATATAATCATCGAAGAGAGTTGTGAGTGGTATCATTAGAAAGCTAGTCCAGCGTGGAATAAGGAATTAAAAAGACTTTTTCATTTTTCGCTTTTTAAAGGGAGTTATCGAGGTTTAAAATTTTGTGAATAATTGCCGTTTTTATGCACATTTTCAGTAATTTTGAACAAATTTTTGTCATTTTTGCTTAAAAAAATGTAAAAATTGTTAACTGTACTGCTTTTTATTTCATCTCTAAAGATAAAAGAGAGTTGCTGAGTTGTTCGATCCCAGTTTTTTGGCTAGAAATTTTTTCAAAAATCAAACTTTTTTCGAGAATAGGACCGTATTTGCTTGTTTTACCCCACTTGCTTTAAATTTGTTGGTATTAGACACCTTAAAACTGCCGTCAGAAAATTTTAAGCTCAAAAGGGAGCTAACGGTAATCCCACTGGCTTTATGAGTCTTCTGGACCAGAATTTTGCAAGTTTTTTGCAAATTTAAGCTCGACAATTACAAAAAAACATTATTTATATTTTGACAAACTGAAAATTTTTTTGAAAATTGATCTATTTCGCAACATTTGAACAATTGAATGTTTTGTTAGACGAGAAGCAATACCTGGGTTGATCTTGATCTCACAGTGGATCCTTACGATAAAAAATTTTTTAGATTTAAATGGGGCGCGACCTTTTTTCAAAGCATTTCCTCCATGTAAATGTTTCTACAAGGATATAAAATCAGGGCTCCATTAATGTCAGATAATATTTTCAAAAAAGATGTCCAAAGAAATTATAATATGGTTTAAGAGTTAAGCTCATGGTTTTTATGGTTTTGACGAATTGTTTTCGTAAAAATTTTTATAGACTTCCTGAGTTTTGCTTTCATTTATTATACATTTTGTAGCCCAACGTTTTAGTTTTAATCATCAATCAAGGATGCAGTTAATTTTTAAGCAGGTATTAGAGAGCCTAGGCAATTCTTTCAGTTGTTATCTAATGTCTCTTATGACTATGAAAATACTTGTTTTAAGAAAAGATAGGTGAATTTTTGAACTCAGTAAAAACAAGCAAATAAGAATTCCGCGTGAGTAATACATTATTGTTGTAAACGGTTTTATATTCAACTTATGTTTTCCTTGTTTTGATACTACGCGTTTTCAAATTTTTTTTTTCATATTTGAGCAAAATTGCATTTTTTTTAGTCCATTTCATATCCTTGTCGAATTATCACATTGTTGGCAAATCTAATTGAAAGAGAGCATGGTAGGAAGATTGAAAAGCGTTGGAAAATTGCATGACTCTATATATTAATTGATTTTGTAGAGTAGTTTATGTTTTTTGGGCTGAGACCAAGTAACCTTGCAAAATGTTGTGATTTTTGTTGTTGTTTCTTCAATGTTTCTCTTTCCTTTTGTTGTTGTCCGCCATATATTTGATAACGATAGGTCTCAATTGCTTCCCCAGGACGTATAAATCTATCTAGATAAAGATTTCAGAGTTTAGGTGTTTGTTTTATTGATTTTCAAAATAAATTTTTTAAAAGTTTTTTTCAACTGTCTCGTTTGCTTTCAATATGATCACCATGCAATTCAATCTCACTGATTATAAGTCTCAATTACGCTTGATGATGGGAATTCTGAGGTTTTGCCAATCCTATTTCTGTTATTTTGTATCTTAGAATCTCCATAGACAAATCAGATCCCTTATCTTTTAAACTGCAATTTTATCTCCAACAGTTTTTGTCCTCAAAAAGTCTTTGTTCCTGGTACAAAAAATTTTCATGAATTATTCTTGATTTTTGCACAACAGCCCATTTTAATCGGTTTTTGTTTTCTTTTCAAAGTATCACAATAATGCGCAGTTTTCTGATCATTTGGAAAAAATGAACTCAAAAGTGTTTGAAGTTTTTATTGAACAGCTTAATGTTTAATTGTCTGGGACATCGTTTTTGTGCACTTTTTCGTGCAAATTTTTTGCCTGTATTGGTCGTTCTTTTTGTAGTCGTATGACATATCCTGGAGGTATGAAAGAATTTCTCATTGATTTCATTTGATGTATAATATTTCTAATCAGTTTGACATTAATTCTTTTCAAAAAATAGCAACGTTTTATCAATTTTTGCCTTTTTGTTCTTTTTTTGTCGATTTGTTAACAAATTGCATTGAGGGAAAGTCCCTTTTTTTTCTAATGAAGTAAAAATTTATCTTCTCTAGTATAAGTTTTATCTGATGCCATTTTGTTTCGGTTAATAATGGCTTTCAAAAAAATGAACAACGAGTTTTGATTGCAATTAATGTTTGTAATTATTTGATTGTTATCGCCGTCTCTTTTGGTAGTCACATTATGATAGTCACAGGTCTCATCGCTCCTCTGAGGTAGATTGTTTTATTCATTTGGTAGTTTGTTCGACGATATGTTGATAGGTTCATTTTTTTTTATCTCTTCCTCATTTGGTAGACAATCAAGTGAAAAATTTAGATGAGCGGGGTCAGAACTTTATGTGCAAATGCACATTACCGAGCCTCTTTGTTATAATTATGTTGTTAATTTGATCTCATGCTTGTTTATGATGGTTTCGCCCACGTTAAACAAAATAGTGTTTCATCATTTAATTTAAGGTGTTAAATATGGCATGTTTTGTTTGATTTTGAAAAGTTTTCTGTACGTATAATGTCACATTAAATCATCAACTGGTCAGTTGAAAACGCTAAAGTAATTTTTAATTTTTTTAAAAATGTTTCGAATTTATTTATTTAAGTTTTGAGCTAGAGCATACTCTCATGTGTTAGTGGAATCAAAATAAGCTTGATAGCAGTTTTGCATCTGTTGATTTGACAAATAGTTTTTAATGAAAAGTGTTGATAATAACACTTAATAATACATTTCATGCCAAAATTTTGCTCCACAATGCAAATACAAAATATGATTTGATCGAAGAAAAATTATCTAAATACAAGCTGTCTAATTTGAAAAGATTTGCACTCAAACATTTGAATGGGTTTTTTAAATTTTTTTTTGAGCAGCTACAAAAGTGTTAACTTTATGTGGAACCACAAAAAACTTTGGGGTTTCCCCCGAATTAATCGATTTCGCATCTTATTTAACTCGAAATTTTTAGATCCCGGAGTTTTCTATTTTAACAATTTTTTCGCTTATTTTTGCGTTTGAAACAATCCTATCCACAATAGTTTCTCATTTTTGTTTAATGGCTGGAAGAGTGGATCCTTGGCCCGGGTCTGGATCGATCACAGTGTCCTTTATTTACAGTGGGCCAGATGTTTTGGATGTGTGAATGTTTGTGGCTGTAATGTGAAATGGCGTGATGTGTTGTGATTTGGCGTTCCCCTGTCTCCGATCCGGTTGTTGTTTGTTTGGCCTTCGAGCCCGCTGCCCAAATTGCCAAAATATTGTGCCTGCGGACAGCTCCACTGTTAACACTCACGCTGTGTTTGTTTTTGTTTTCAAGTCCTCGCACTTCCAAATACATTTTGGGGACTCTAGATCTAACAGTATGTAGGGAAAAATGTCTTTAACGGGGGAAATTGGTTATTGGGGTGATAGTCTTAATGCACTTTCTGTACACGTGGACTATAGTAGTGTTAAGGGGGGGGGTTACACACAGGGTTACAGGTTTAGGGGGTAGGGGTGGAAGGTAGGTCTTGGTTGCTGTTTGGGGCAACAATTTTACAATTTTGGCTATATTTATTAATGAGGGCGTAATATTAAACATAAGGGTATCCGATCACTTCTAGTTAGGTAGGAAATGGGTTTTCCCTGGGTCGTGTTGTTTGTGTGTCTAGAGCGATTACAGCATTTTACATATCTAACGCGTGGAGGTATAACAATGTTATTAGTACATAGTTTGACTTGGGGGTTCTTAGGGTGTAATAGGCAGGTACTTAAGGTAACAGCTTTTCAAGGGGAATTGAAAGAAGGGTAGGGGAGGGGTGTCAGTAATGTTGTGTTTTAAGTGGGCCATTAATGTTGGCAGGTGGTAGACTACCTTGTAATGTACATGCCAACTTTTCCCTGTTTCTTTTCCCTTTTTTGAGATCCCTCTCTCGCTCTCTCCCTAACTACAACTCTCCCTCGCTGGTTGTTTAACACGTATCGCTGGTTAAAACCACTTTGCTTGTCACTTGAAGTCTTCTTCTCTTTTACATTGACAACACTTGTTTATAAAGCCGAAAGACTCTGCAGTCGAAATAATCTACAAATCCTGTCGAAAACGTCGAATTGTGTTCTTAAAATTATGCGAGGGATATTTATAGATCACATACCAAGATGACATACTTTTTGATTTTTTTTTCTAAATAATAAATTGAATTCTGAAAACTTGGAGTTGGATATTTTAGAAGAGAACCTGGGAATGCAATTGTACCAACCGAGACACACATACAGAGGTAAAATAATGGGATGTTTACTTTTAGAGATTTTTAAAAGTTTTTGGGCAGTTTCGTTCACTTCGTTGCTAATTTTGTGCACACGTTGATGTTTAACAACGTATTTAACGGTAAAACATATTTACTTTTCGTAATGTCAAGCTGCAAGTTTGCAAACTTTGCCAGACTTTCCGTCTTGTAACGGGACAGTATTTTGGGTTTTCTGTCACGCGATACCGGACTTGAACATTTGCGGGACAGTTATCTGGTAACAAGCTGATAGGTGCTGGTGTGTTTTTGGTTGTTATGATGGCAGAAACTGTGTTATAATGGTGCGGGTTTGCTTCTTTGAGCTGGCACCCAATCACACAGGTAAGTTGGGTTGTTGCGGAGCTGAAGAAGTTGCCTATGCTCTAGTAGTGTGGGAAGTGGTGGTGGTGGCGGTGGTGTTGTGTAATGGTGTTGTTAAATTGGGCTATTGTTGTTGTTTACAGCAAAGTGTGGCGAGGCCAGAAATTGATTGAGTAGGGGCTAATTCAAACCAACAGAAAGTTGCCCTCAATGTTTTGTGCAGAGTTGTCATTAAAGCTTGTTAGAAAACTTTGTTGACGCGCTTGTTTCCGGTGCTTAAATAACTTGTTCCCTGTTATCCCGCTTAATTATCACGCGACTGGGAATAAAAATTATAACTTACACTCGCAGATAACAAGTTTGTTCCCAATGGCTGCCCGTGTCGGGTGGCGGGTTGTTGTGTTTAGGGGTGACAGCTTATTTTACTCAGTTGCCTCGATGTTAAACTTAATGTTTTGGAAATAAATGTCAGTTAACTAGCAGGATAACAAGTTGCAAATATGTTTAATATCCCCTGCCTTTCTTGTAATTTGCACTACCTAACAACACATCTACCCACCACCATACTTTACTACACTCTCCTCTCTCTCTCTCTCAATCGCCCCTCCGTCACCACACCACACACTACAACACAACTCTACTCAACTCTGATCAACCCAGCTCAAACACCAACACCAAATACTAAAAGTCTTTTAATGTCTGTGAGCCTCGCAATCATTTACAACTTGCTTAATTTATGTAACACAGACCAACTTCGATTGACATAGTTTTGAATTTTTCACAGAGTGGAAAAATTAGAGTTGTTCAGATTGTTATCTACAATGAGTCATTCTGAAATAGCTTGAGACATCTTATAAGATTAGGCTCACAATTCCTACTCATCAAACTTCATTTATAAAAAAATTAATTTTAAAATTAACTTCCTTTCTGGAAGTTCTATATTAATGAAAAAGTAAAATGCAAAATAGTTTCTTGTTTCAGTGTTCTGTGACTTCGATGGCATAGTTGTGTTGTTATGTTCATCGAGTGTTTGGCTTGCAGGAAATACATGCTTAAAGGAAAACTACTATGAGTTATTGTGAAGAGGAAATGCTCTGAGAATCATTGTTTCACTACTGAAGAATACGGTTGGCTTGCGGAGATTAAACTTGTTGCATGTTGAATGTCAACAAATTTAAGCACTTCATTTTCAGCTTCATTTGACAGTACAATATTAATTAACAAACTAAGTCGGTTTGGAGCAAAATAAGGTTAACCATCTTTAAAGAGAAACTGAAAAGTGATATAGCTGAAAAATGGGATTTTAAAAGTATCAAAAGGTTCATAACAAGTGTTTAGTCAAAACAGCTTGTTATTAAGTCTTCTTAAAAAAATTCACCTTAACAGGTTCAATGAATTAGGACTCCTCCAAAGCATAGCCTAATTTTTATCTGAGTTGTGTACATTTTAGATATTGCTGCATTTTGTTCTACAAACTCTGCAAAGAGCCAATATCAATCTGTTCCACTATAACATAATAAATCGAAATTGTGATTCCTTTTATCGACTAGATTTGTTGGCATCTTGCTTCAAAACCTTTTAAAAACAGTTAAAAACCAATAGAAATTTTTTGTGCGTCTGCTGTGTTGAAAAAAGTTTCTGATTTTCAATTCAAAAACGCATTCTGACTTTTCCACTGGTTCAGAGAAATTCAGATAACACAGGTTCCGATTTTCGCTCTGATTCAGTGAGGCTTCAGCTTCGATACAGAAATTATTCTGAAATCGTTATGAATCAGTACTGAATCAAATTTTCTCTGAAACTGTTGTGAATCATTACTGATGTTCTCTGGGTGTTAGGTGCGGGGATAAATACTAGCAAAAATAGTTTCTGGTGATTTTCTTTATTCTAAAGTGAAGTTTCAATGACATCGTGGTTTCAGTTAATCGTGTTAGGATATTGACGCGATCGGTTTATTCAATTACATTAATGTTGTACCAACCATTTCACCAGTAAAGTTTTTAAGGTTTATCCCCATGCTAGTGTTAAATTTCGGAATTTTGCCTTCGAATTTCTTGACAGAATTTCTCATGCATTTTTCTACTCATGTGTGTTTCTAGACGCCGTAATTAGAGCTCGGAGATATCGACACTTTACTTATACAAAGGTAATGTGTCGATTTTTGCGTATTGCGTAACCGTCGTATACCACAAAAAAACAAGAAATTGCTTGTTCTTTATCATAAATTTTATTTCAAACTGAAAGAATGCCACTTTCAGACTACTTTTGGCTGTAATTTCTTTGCCCATTGTGCACCCATGATTTCCTGTATAACTGTTAAACTTCCTCCAAACTCAAAAAAGCCTGTTAACTATTTCCGAAATCAATTGTTAACCACTTACATACAGTTGGGGGCTTTTAAACCAATTTGGTACAATTTGTATCGAAAATCAGATACAAATTTTTGCAAGTAGCCAATTTACCATGTCCGAATGTGGCATTGTGTATATCATGTTTGATATCAAAGAAAGTTTTATGACTTTTTCAGATGATTAGCAAAAAAGTAAAAATGTAAAAGTTGCCATAAATTGATTAATCAATATATTATGTTGTTTTAGTCGCTTTAATCAGGCGATGGTTATCTGAAATTAAGCAATTTTATTATCTTATTGGCTTTGTTCATATATTTTATGGATGCGCTGGTAATGTTGTTTGTTTTTGTGGCTAAGATGTGAAGTGATGTATAAAATTTAGTTTTGAGCTTGAGTGGTTTTATCATCCGAAGCAGATTTGTTCAAATAATCGCCGCTCTGATCGAGTGGTGGTGGTATTATACCAATTATGATTTTATATAAGTAAAAGTTGTCATTTACACTCGGCTCCAAAACTACTAGCCTTTAGCCTGTGGCTAATTTAGATTAACTAAAAACACAAATCAAGACATAATAACTAATTCTGTTCAACTTTAGCACTGCGACATTACATTACTGCTACTACAACAGGACAAGCTTTTAATGAAGTTTTGTAGCTCGGGGCGAAAAATTATGTTTGTTGTTTTTCTTTAAGCCTCTTGCTTGAATTCAGAGCACAGAAACAATTTAACCAGCTGTTGTTGAATTCACGGCGCTCACCCCTTGTTTTCTTTCTCATCAGCTAACATCTCTCTGACAGCCCCAGCACTGCACCACCGTTTATCTGGAATCAAATTGTCTGGCTTCAATTACAACCATCGCGCCGCCATTACAACCAACCAAAACAGCTCAAACCAACATTTACTCTCACTAACCAAACATCTCTGCCACTAGTCCTAAATATCACCTAGCCGAACATTCTTCAGATAAAAAACAGACGATTTAGTTGTCCGGAAAACATTAAACTCCAAACATAAAATGTCCGACATTTCTCTTTTTTTTCGTTTCTAATAAAACAGATCATATATTTTGCACCATAAGAGAAGATTCATATTAAAATTGTCTAAGATTACTGGGTATTTGATTTAATTACAAGCATTAACTAAAATTTTGCGAATATATTCATAAATGTGCAAATATCTATTTACGATTTAATTTAGGACATTTTGTTCCATAAATGATCAAAAAGTTCATATTTTTATACTGCGAGGATTTTTTCGGCAGAAAGCACTTCGACCAATTGACATTTAACAGAGCTAGTTCTCAAACCACAGCAAGCTCATTGGCTCCTTGTGATGAAAAAATGTGAGCCAGAAAAGTTACAAATTCAAAACAAATGATTAAAAACATAGAAAATATTTAATTTTTTCTATTCACCTTCAGGCTAAATTTTCCGACTGACGCCTGTTAATGGCTCGTTTGTTCTGATGAAATTGAAAAAGTTATTAAAAACTGTTGACAATAATAACTAATTAATCATGATTAATTATTATAAATAAACACGTAGTTATGGAATCTACCGGCTCGAATCAATGTGAACAAAAGTTGAAATCTACAACGATCAACAAAAGTTAATAAATTCATGTTGGCTGGTTGTAAAAAATTGAGCCAGTTTTTCATTTGGCATTTTGAGTTGTATAAATAATATGAGTTTGATGCCAGATATAAGAATAAGCGTTATTTAACGACGCTCACAAACTTCACCGAGTCGCGACTCTTCGGCTTTTGGGCTTAAGATTGGCGACAACAGTTTGTCGTTTTGGTAAAGCTTTGCTGTATTTAAACGTATAGTTATTGTTTACTTTCTGCTCGGCTTCAGCCACCCTGTTGACTCCATTGTTTGTCTGAAAGGTGCCCGGCCTTTGTTTGTCTCAAAAGTTGTTTATGATATGTTTATGATTAAAATAAACTGATTAATTATATGTTTGCTTTACTAATCACCATCTTTCTATAACAATTAGCCCTTCATGTTTGTTCATTGTGTCATATCATAATAGTACATGTGTACATTAAGAGGGTGCGTTATTTGAGTGAGTGGGTGAACTTTATTCTCCGGAAACAACAATAAGGACATAATTAGACAATGATAACGCACGAATCACATTCATTTAACAGTTCATTTAACGTAATCAATGTTACGTATCAAAATCTCTCTTAGTGCTTTGGGGGGTATTGGTACATGCTAATAGTGTTGATAAAAAATTAGCTAGTTCAATTTGGCGATTTTAAGATTCAACGCTTAACATATTTGAGCACAATCTAAGCTTATAATCCTACAGTGATGAGAGGCATCAAATCTTGCATGATTCTCGCAAGATGATTCAAGATCGCGCTACTCTTCTTGCGAGATATTTAATGATTGCGGGCATATAACCTGCAACACATATCTGATGGTTAATTTGAGGTAATAAAAAATAGTTAATTGAATATTTTCATTAAAAAACTAAAGATCTCTGAAAAATTTATACAAAAACGGGCATAGTGGTTCGCAAGTCTTGTTTTTCAGTTTTATACGTAAGACGTGCTGTGTTGCTGTATTCTCCAGTCGAGACCAGATGGTTATCTTGCAGGATTCTGCCAGAATCTTGCAAAAACTGTCTATCTTGCAAGATCTGGCAGAAAAATGGTTATCTTGCAAGATCTGCCAGAAAAATGGGTATCTTGTAAGATCTGCCAGAAAAATGGTTATCTTGCAAGATTCTTGCAAGTTCGTTCCGGTCGAGCTGTCCTCTTATTGGCTCTCATTCATGCAACACAATTCATTTTGACCAGAAATTTACTTCAGAATCAGTTTCGTGATTTTTAGAAAAATATTAAACTTAAATAGATTTTGAATCTGGAAATATGAATTATCTGAAGAAAACAAATTAAAATCTACCATTGAGAACTGTTAACACAAAATATATTACTATTAAAAACTGTTGTTTTTCAAGATTTACAAAACTACACGTCTAGATTACTTTTTCTGATGAAAAAATTATGTGATATTATTCTTTGCATCTTAAACAGCTTTCTTTCATTTAATTCAACTCCTTGCGCTTAAGTTTTCTTGCCAATGGCCAAAAAAACGTGATTATTCACGGCTTGCCAGTTTTTCAGCTTCGAAGGACTTTAGAAGAGCTTTCGCGCAAATCTCTTGCTGTCAGAATTACTCGCATTAATCAATTCATCTTGTAGGATCTTGTGCAAAAAAAGTGGATATATTCTGACAGAGAAATGATTATCTTGTGAGATTCTGGCAGAAAAATTACTATCTCGCAAGATTCTGGCAGAAAAATGGTTATATTGCAAGATTCTGGCAGAGAAATGGTTATCTTGCAAGTTTCTGGCAGAGTGAATGTTTATCTTGCAAGATTCTGGCAGAAATCCTGCAAGATTATGCATAATCTTGCAAGATTCCAACAGAATCTGCCAGAATCTTGCAAGATAACCATTTGAAATCGACTGGGGTTGTTTGGGTTTAAAAGCTACATATTAGTTGGCAGTGAAAAATCAGCTTGCATTGCTTGGAAATTATCGGCTCCGTAGAAAAATCAGCCTAAATGGAATGATCAGTATTATTTTGCTCTCAAAGCATCATTTACCAGTCTTCAAATTTCAATACCACTTCGCTAGTAAAAAAAACAAAAGTCACAACGCAGTGCGGACGGTAAAATCCTGGCGATTTGAACAATTGTATGCTTTGAAATTATCATTCAACCTAATAAGTAAGCTGTAACAAAAAATATGTTTTTTTATTTGTCATAAGATAAGTTCAATTATTATTATAACTATCTCTATCTAGCTGGCGAATTAAGTGCTGTAATGCATCTACACGACGACTCATCTCTGACGGAAATTGGGCAGCTTGTAAAGAGATTAAAAAGAGCTGTTAGCTTAGCTGTTAAGCCTTTTCAGACAAAATTTGCAAAATTGACAGAATCTCTGGAAAAAATTGGAAATTTTAGTGAGCTCAAAAGAAAAAGAAGTGATTTTAATATGCTCTAGCCGAAAGATTTTTCTACGTGTATAAGAACAAGATAACCAGTTAAAAGAAAGTAAAATGAATTGAAACCACGTTTTTTTTTCGGAAAGCATATTCCAGCAGTCGTTTCAGCATTTGCTGTACTAATTTAGCCCGACAAAATTTAGTGAGTGAAAAATCAAAAATGCCCAAGAGCTGCAAAACATTTTGTTTTTTGAATATACCTGAAGTTCGCTATTCAAATAATTGAGTGTTACCGGTTACCAGTCCCTATGATTTTTTGTGTAGGATTGATTCGACATCGGCTAAGAGTATATTGAAATGAATTGAAGATTGCAATATGAACAATGAACGAAAATAAATTAACAAAAGTAAATGATAGGAAAAGAAATCTAATTGGTGAAGAGCAAAAATTATTTACAAAAACAGATACGATTTAAACAGCATTCAAGTTTTGCATTGGATGAAGATAGGAATAAATTGAGTAAATTAAAGATCAACATAGTATAAGAGCGGTCGATTCAAGCGGCCAAACCTTTGTTTTTTTTGGCTATATAGCGGGCTCAAAAGACTGTTGATGTTTCTACTTTGGCCCCGAAAATTCAATACAGCCTCAAAATTCTGCCGTGGGTCTGAAAAAACCAAAAGGAAAGAAAGCGCAAGCCAAAGTTAGTGGAAAAAGTGAGGTTGGTTATCACTCAAACTCCAAGTTGCGTCAAAATCGCCCTCTCATTAACAATACCACTTTCTCATTGTACCATCTGGAGGAAGGAAATAAAAGTCATAAACAAAAAAAAATGAAAGCATTAATTCACTGGTTTTTTTCTATCCATCTCTCCCCAACACCAATCAACAATGACAATCCCGTAATCAAACTGATTCATAGCATACAAAAGTTGCTCTGAACTAGTTTTTTCATTGATGTTTCTGTTGTTTCCTCATAGCGATGTTAAATTTTACCGTAGCTTTCCAAATTTTGTGATTATGATTCATTGGCAAGGAAAAAACTTCAAATGTTGATATTCGGAAATATTGCAAAATACTGACGAGGGTGAAGTTTATCCACGTAACAACAAATTCCTTCTACTTGAGTTGAACACGATTCAGAAACTTTTTTTTAGTCCTTTGAAGCTCAATAATTGTTTTTGCAGAACAACGCCAAATTGTGCTCAAACACGAGGAGTATATGTGCTCAAGTTATGATAACGCCAGAGTTACTCAGGAGCGCTTTAATTTGAAAGATATAAAGTTAAATATCGAAACTTAACGCCTTTGTATTTTTTAGCAGTTTTTATGGGCTAAGGGTCTACAAAATTTAGGGTTTCTTCTGAATTATTGAAGTGAAGTCTGATTGCAGTCTAATAGAGCGTTCAACAGGCGTCGTTTCGGATAGTAGGCCAATGTTACTGGATTTTGTGTCCAAATTGTAACGAAAATGAAGTTCATGGGACAACGAGTTCTGGGGAGATTTTCACTTTCGTTGAAACGATGGCAACTCTCTAAGTTTTGAGAAATTTTTTGGCACTCCTGATCAATTTCATAAGTAACGCAAACTTCTTATAGAGAGGAGGACCATGACATGCGTGATTTTCCGTCAGAATCGAAGCAGTTTTGGGCTCATTTTTCATTACCACTTTATGGGCCTTATCAAAAAAATGTCGTATTTGGTAAATATGGGTTTTTCTTCAAACTCTTGATCGATCTCGTTTGCTAGCAAGCCACAAGGTTGCTTGCTTGATTGACTTATTTGTGTGGGTTTAAATAGCAACTAAAGCGAATTATTAAATAAATACTGAAATCTGACGCTCTCCACAGGATTTTGATTTAGATGAAGTTAGCTTCTAGATTTTGAGGAAAGCACGCCTCATACCACGAGTGAAACTAAGTTGCATGTGAGCGAATTTGAAGTCAACAAGATAAAAATTCGAAAAAAGACTAGTAGAAAATGGTTTTTTTGATGATAACCATGACCGCAAGGGATTTTAGCACAACGTGTCAGCAAACAATTTTTGCAAACGCGCACTATGTTCGTTTGTAAACAAAGAAAAATTAATCGTAAAAACTTTTAGAGTTGTCAAACATACGTGACGATAACGAATCCAATGTCTTGTAAGTAGTTCTAGATTAGACCCAATTCAACCGATCACCAAGGTCTTTGATTTTGTGCCAGCCCCATACGAAATGGCTTCTGGCAAGAGAAACGCAAGAATGAACAGACTGCGAAGTTAACCATGTCTTTTTTTCGTTTGACGCCTTTAAAACAGTTATAAATATGGCAAATTTGACAAAAAGAGCAATTCGATTTCTGGAAAAGGTAGAGACTTTTGCATTAAGAGTAGCTAAAAGTTGCAAAAACTTTTTGAGCTATTGCTTTGGTTATAGTAAACAATAGACAAAAGAAAAGGGAAACCCGCTTGGAGTTGTAGTTAACAAAAAGGAAAGAGGAAAAAGAGAGAGAGAGAGAGAGAAAAAGAGAAAGCAAGAGAAAGAGAGAGAGAGAGAGAGAGAGAGAGAGAGAGAGAGCGAGAGAGAGAGAGGAGAGAGGTAAGAGACAGACAGACAGAGAGAGAGAGAGAGAGAGAGAGAGAGAGAGAGAGAGAGAGAGAGAGATGTGAAGAGTCGGACAGAGAGAGAGAGAGAGAAAGAGAAAGAGAGAGAGAGAGAGAGAGAGAGATAGGGAGAGACAAAAAGCGAGAGAGGGACAGAGAGAGGGAGAGAGCAGGATTGAGCAGGAAAGATAATTTGAACTTCCTTTCTTTGTGAATTAGTTGAATGTTCTTGTTACGAAACGCAGCAATTAGTGAACTAAGATATTAATAAATTATTATTATATGAGCTGCTATCTCTTGTTTTCATTGAAATAGCGGAGCAAATTGTCATCTGTCTGCTATTTGTGAACCAGTCGGCGTATTCATACGCAATCTGTTCTGTTATATTTTTCATTCTTTATAGTTTTACGTTTTGTTGATTAAAAAAGTGCGCCATTTTGTTTCTCTGAATTACAGAACATGCCACAAGAAGCATTAATTTGGTTCAGTGGGCATTTTTTTTATACCAAGTTATTGAACTTCAAACAGACTGCGATAATAAAATAGAAATTTTTTGTTTTTTCAATCATTAAATTTTGAGCGACATTTTTTCACGTCTGTTGCTTAAGTTAAAAAAACTCTAGAGCTAGCCGTGAAAAATCAGCTAGCAGTTCTCGTCAATAAGGAAACAACAGGCCTGCTATTTATCTTCGAAAACTGTACTCGAAAAAAATGTTGAAATAGTGTGACATAGTTTGAGCTACCATGAAGCAGTGTTGTTGAAACGATTGAGGAGTGTACATTTTTTGACTTCTGCAAAAATGGTTTCGTAATCCCTCGTAAATTTTTGAATTTCATTGTTTTTCTATTGAGTGATAATTCCCCGTATGTCATTAGACGAGAAACTTTTTCAGGAAACAGTTCATTCAATTCAAAAGTTTATTAGTAGATATTTAAGCGTCAATTGAATAAACACAAATTATTTTTTTATTTTCATTTTGCTGAAAGTGCTGAGATATAATTTTGCGGAAGTTTAATTCTCAATCGGAACTGATCGTAATATTACTCAATAGTAGATGATGACTTTTCTTAGTTTTATGTATCTAATTAATTGCTGCAATTTGTTGAGAATTTCGATTTTTAAAAAAATTATTCGCGTTCATTTCGATTTTTGCAATTATGTTTCTTCACTTTACTATTTTCTCCCTTTCAATCTATATTGAATTGAATCTTTTTTAATCTAACCTATTAGGAAGCAACTATTATAACAGTAACAGAGTATGAAGGTGTTCATGGTGTCATTGGTTTCCATCGATGGATCTGCATGGGTGTTTATTGACAACGTGAAAATCATACTCATGGATCAATATGATTTCTTAAAAGAAGTCACACCCCATCATTGATTTGTGGTAACTTGATGACGACCAAAATTTCATCGACAATGCAACTTAGTTTTCTATTGGCTAAAGTTTTTTCTTAACTGTTTTAGATTCTTTTTACAATTCAGTAAATACAGCGAAGCTCAATTCTCAGCGATTCTATCACTTATCCCCGCTTTCCAATTTCGTTGTTTTTCGATTTTTTTGTCGGCTGAAATTTGCCACTTTTGGTGAATTCTATGAAAAAAAAAACGGGATTTATTGTTTTGCTCCACATACCGCCTTTACGACCCCCAGCTATGTGCTGCTACATTATATAGGACGTGGAGTTAGCACGTGCGTTTGGGCGACGTAAAATTTATTTGCTTAATAGGGGGGAGGAGGACAGAATAGATCCAAAAAACGAGTGTAGTGAGTCTTGCACGTGCTAGCATTTTCAGCGAACCGTTCAGGATTTTTTCCAGATATTAATTTATCTTGCCGATAATTAGCTGCAATTGTTGAAGTTGTATTAAACTGATTCCCTAAATGAGCCTGTCTCTCTTATCGGAATCGGCGGCGTAATTAGTGTAAATCTTGTTACGACTGACTGGGATTTTATGGAATTGAGATCAACGGCGGGCACAAGTCGCCTCTCAGTCGTGTGATCACCCATTAATACCCGGACTTAACACGGGCCAATTGCAGTTCTGCCTGGCTATGAATGAAGCAGTGTCATTTTACATCAAAATGGAGCCCAAAGTCTCGACTTTTGGTCTCCCCGAGTGAAGTACGCTGGGCAATTTGATGACTTTAAACTTGCATTTGTGAGCCCAATTGAATAATTGAAGTTGGGATGGAAAGTAGACGGGGTAATTATGCGATTAGAGCTTGACATTTGTTTCCATACACATTACAGATTAGCCCGGACAATCTCGCTCTTGAGGGATAACTAATTATAGAGTTATCCATCCAAATAGTTTATAATTGTTATTGTTTATAACTCCTTTATTTCTCCACTTTATTTTTCATCCTTTGTTTATTTTGCCCGTGATTTTCCTGCCCTCTTCTAGAGCATATTTCACTCATGCGTTAAATTCCCAGTTTTCCAAGAACAGATTTCAGAATGAGTTCAGAAGTAGAGCAACAATTTTCTGCAAATTTGCAAATTGATTGGAAAGAGGAGTCTCTAAGAAGTTCATACAGTACGCGTGAACAAATACAAAATATTTCAGCTATGATGAAATGTCCGCTAAGACACGCCCGAGAGAAGGAGAGGGGAGGCTAGGAGGACGTGGGGGCGGGGGGGGGGAGACTTGTAGCAGCACCGCGGCACAAAAATGGTTCCTTCTTAGAAAACGATTTCAATAATTGCTGATTGTGTTTAACTCGCAAAAATTTATAATTAAGTTGAAAACTACTAGATTTGCTCCAACTTATAATTAACTAGAACACTAGCTTGCAAGTAGCTTATCAATTGGTTCTCATTTCTATTGTTCACATTTAGATAAATTGAAATTATATCTAAAATGTGTCTTTCTCGCAGTGAGAATTGAAAACAGCCTTCTAAAGCGTGAAACAGTTAAAATAAATGCGACCAGGAATTAACAGAAATAATGTTATTTGTAGCGACATTAATACTGTCACTGACTGCAATTGGCGAAAGGGGAAAATCGGGTCAGCAGTTAAACCCTCGCAGACACTATAACTATTTTATAACCAATTTGATTGCAAATTAGTACTTTTTATTTTGGTAACCTGACTTTATTAACTTGTTAGTACCTGGTTTACACAGTATCACCTTTTTGTTCACGCGGCTTTGTTTATAGTTAATTCTGGAAACAACAACATTTACCTGTAGGGCTTATGTTTCCATCAAACTTAAGATTTGGGATCAAAGCGGCCGAATAAATGTTTTCAAATTTCAGGCCTAGTAAACTTGTAATTTATACTAAAAGTTGTGTAACTTGATTTATTGTTGCCAGGCGGAGAGAGTAAAATAACATATTCCCTTTTAATGATCAAACATCTCTCGCGAGCTTTGTTTCCATAACAATCAGCTGTTTACCTTTATCATAAATTATCAACACATACAAACACACCAAAGTATTTTCTAATTCCCTGCGAAACGGCATTCCCAAACTTGTTCTCCTGTTTTTGCCATGCACTCTCTTGATTAATAGGGATAGTCTTGGAACATATACTCTAACGTTTTACAACTTTTGAACATTTCTAACAAGCTGTTCTCATAGAAAAGTCGTTGCTTTTTCTCACATATTTCTTGATTTTAAATAGTCAAATTAAAACCAACCAACTAAAAAAACAAATAATCAAAAATGTGCCTGGAGTATTACACAATGATTAGCGGAAGAATGTTTCACGTTCATTTTTGTCAGAGGTCAAGTTTTGAGATGCAAAAATTCTGTGAACAGAAATTGAGTATTCAAATTTCAGCAATGAATTAAAGAGAGTATTTAAGAACGTTTATTTATACTGTTTTTGATTTATTTGGAGAACAGATTTTTTGTCCGTATTATTTATGTAGTTAAGTGCCCTAACTGAGGAGATAGTATAGATACAGAGATAGAGAGGGAGTAAAACTAGTCCATATTTGGGATTAGTCTACAATTTCTCCTCTTAAGAGCAAATCACTGTATTTGCTAAATGTAAAAATTAACTTTTCATCCATTTATTGTGATGCAATTCAAAATGGGAATTAGTCTATCTGCAAATACAAATCCACCCTCTCTGTAGAACACTTCGTAAAAGTAATCCAAACAGAAAGAGCCCCAAATACCCCCACCATATGTGCCCACAACCCACCCAACCACATATCAACAATCACCCTGATCACACAAGCCATACATAGATACATACTCATGTGTCCAATTACACACCCCACATTTCGATAAACACAAAGTAAGACTCCAAATCTCAGAAGAAAATAGTCGATCAAATTTTGTGAAAAATTCACAACGAAAAAACAAAAAAATCGTTTCAAGATATACTGCCGCGTGAAAAACTATGCGCCATAGTTGAAAGATCCTTCAAATTATTTTAGGCTTATGTAACAAAATTGAGTAAAAAGTGGTTTCCAAAGTTTTTCAGTTGTTTCATTTATTTTTGCGGGATCGCTTGTTTGAAAAGTGATCATTGCGATTCTGAGGAACTGATCTGATTTGACATAAATTTTCTCGATATTCTCTCAGGCCCTTCCTTTGAAGGGAACAGACATGACTCGCTTATTTAATTAATATGTCTTATTCTTTCAATTAATGCAAACATCGATTTGTAATCTTTACTCTACGATACGAAAATAGCATCAATAATTTTCTCGACTTTTTATGAAAATGCCTCATACTTTTTGTTATTGTTTCGATGTAATTGAATTAAAACATTTGTCAATAGTATGTATCGCGTCACTCTTTTGTTCTGACTTCTTTTAATGGGGGAGGAATAGTGTGCTCAACTGGGTTTTCTCGATCAGTTAATTTTGGCCGGCCGATATATTCATTGTAGAGTTGTGATTAGCATCAATAGAAAGCCCGTCCAGCGTAGAGTATACAATTAACAAGATAATTGAATTTCGTTTTTTCAACGGAGTTATTTCAGTTTAGCGCTTTGTGAACACTTGACTGATTTCCGTTGATTTTGTTCTCATTTTGCCTCAATTTCCAATTTCCCTCTAATTTTGCACAAGTTTTCGACAATTTTTCAACAAGTATGTTAAAAATGTTAATGATAGTGTCATGGGTTTTAATTTTTGAAGACAGGCTAGTCTCAACTGTTTGATCTCTATACTTGGCAAAAAATATGACTAATTTTAACAAAACTCAGCTTTTTTTTCAACAATAGTGACAACAAATATGCTTCTTCAGCACCCCTTTGAATAAAATTGCCTGAAATACATAATCCAGAAACTGGCAACAAAATCTTCTCAAACTGCAAAGAGCGCTAGTATGTTTAATTTCCGCTTCGTATGATAGTGTTCTGGAATCAAAATCCAGCCGATTTTTTGCTAACTTAACTCGTTAGTTATCCAAAATTAATCATTTAATTTTGACATACTAATTTTTTGTCAAATTCTCTGTTCCGCTAGTATTTGGAACCCTTTTGTGTTTAAAAAACAAGCAGCAACAGCAAAACTCGTTTTTTCCAATCGCGTCGTTTTAGGATCCAAAAATTATTGAGGTTGTGTTGGGACGCTGCCTGTTTTTTAAACGTTTTTGCTTTTGTTGTTTTTCATGTTAATTAAAGACCAGAAAGACTTCAAATTGTGGACCAGAAAGACTTGCTTACGCTGAAATTTTATTGCTGAAATTTTATTTCTTCCTATTTTCACTTTTTGTAGACTTTTAACTTAGTTTCACTAAGGAAAGATCCAATTAGTTTCATATGGTGTTGAAAATTGATGTATCGAGTTTTTTTTAAAGGTCAGGGCTCTTGAACTCGCTTTTAAAAACAATGTGTTTCTTAGCTATGCTGCAATTCGTTTAATTTTTGTGAGGTTATAACTTAGTCACCAGAAAAAGAGGTCCCATCCTGTGTCCAGTCAAGTGAATTGATACTACGAGTTGTCACATTTTTAAAAGACAATTGGATAATTCACCATATTTGAGTTTTTTTTCCTTTGTACTCATCTATCCGATTTTTCTAGTGAATAGATTCTGAGTTAATGGCTTCGACACCGTTTCCTTCCACAATTTAATTGAATTTTTTGATTTTTTGTCGTTATTTTGATAGTCAGATTACATGTTAACTTTGCCCTTTTGTTCATCATTGTCTACTTGTTTCTTAGTATCAGCATAGACATGCCCCATTCTCTTTCCTAGTAAGCTGAAATTCGAAAGTTTAATTTTTACTTTATCTGATACTATTCTGACTTCATGAGGGTGTTCCAAAAAACTAGATATTGAGTTTCTTGTTGTTATTTGACTTTTTGTTTTACTTCTTGCATTTTTTAGTTAATGGCAGGCGCCATTGTTCTTCTGATGCGGCATTGTTTAGTTCGTTTGACCTTAGGAGCACTTCTTTTACTCATTAAACAACTATTTCAACAACAACGATTTTTTGAACGATTAGTGGAGTCTAAACGCAAAATACGATCACATTACCAAGAGGTCTACCTACTCTCAAAATCCGTTGAGCATACTATGTTGTCTCAAAATAATGTAAAAATTTCAGGAAGTTCTCAAAAATGTATAGGAATCTATTCTGCACTCCGCCTCCTCAAGCTTTTTGGGTATAAACTGTTTTCACCCCAAGCGCTAATACAATATCTTCAGTTAGAATCCTAAAATCCGCTTGATTGTTTGCTTTTTTTGCATCATTAACTTTATAATAAAAAAGTTAGTGTATTTCAATCTCAAAACGCACAATATTTTTCGTTGTTTGTTTCGTATGAAAGTCAAGAAACCTTGTTTTTCACCGGCTCGAAAACGATTATGTCTATCATGCTGTTATTTTATGTGATATCATTTTTTTAGAAAATTAATATGTGTGAATGTGCAAACTTTTTGAAACTAATTCTGGGGCCTGTTGACAAATCTAGTTAGAAAATTTCAACGTTTTTTTCAACTGTTCACTGTAAGATAATAACCAGCCAATTACCTCACAAAGGGGACCGTTCGATGTAACATTTAAAAGGCAATAATGTTATGTAGTTTCCAAACCAGTTCATTCATTTTTTTCCTTAACTTTCTACCAAACTGAAAAGAGTTAGGAAAATTTTAAAAAATTCAGATAATGTTCACAAGAAAAATTAATATATGAACAAAAAAAATCTACACGCCAATTAATGCGAGAAAATAATTATGCTGCATGAGCAAGCCACTATTGAAACAAGTCATTATCGAGACTAGTAGAAAACCAAACAATAATTTCAAATAAAATATTAAGCATTATAAAAGAACAAAACACATGGTCTATTTTTTTTTAAAAAAAAATCTCAAACATACAAACTCACAATAGCACCAAAATACAACCTAAATTAAGCAAATCAAATTGTAGCTTATTAGAAAAGATATATGATCTGTCCCTAATAAGACTAGGTAAAAGGAAAACAAAAATAACAAAAAAAGACGAGTAAAAAATTATAATTTTTGAAAATAATTAATTTCAAATTCATGGCAACCATTATTTATTAATTCAAGCCAAAAAAAAGGAATGTGTTTACTGTGTAGTTCTATTGTGAAATTGTTCTTGTCTGTATTTAACATTATAAAAAAATGAAGAAAAAAGCCCCAAAACACTCCGAATCATTTTTGGATTGTAAAAATGCTTGGTTCGACTAAAACTAGCCTTTTTATTGCTGCTCGTCTTTCAAAGACATTTGTTTACTCCAATTTTGAGCGCATTAGATAATTCGACAAAACATTTTAGATTCCAGAATACTCTCATAGGAAGTGGAAGAAAAACTAGCCCTCTCTGGAGTTTGAGGAGATTGTGGCGGCAACATTTGGGTTTGTTTTTCCCACAAATTTGGTCTTTGATTACAATCTATGTGTTGGCGCTTAATCTTAAATTTTGTTCTGCGAGCTTTTTTTAGATGATAATGTTTATTTTTTATTGGGTATCACTTAAATGCGAGTTGTCTAAAGAGGCATTAGAAAACTATTTTTTTTTGATGACCAAAATTTTGTTTTGATCATTTTTGTAAGATCTTTTCTTGAGCGGAATGAATCATATTAAACGATTATTTTGCTCAGTTTATTGAATTTTACGTTTTGGTAGTTATTGTCAAAAGAAATTAAGATGAATTGCTTTCAATTAAAATGCTGCATCTTTATAGTATAAAATGGCCAAAAGGATTAAACTAGTCGCCTGATTGGAGACCCGAGCACAACTCAAGCAGAAAATTTTAGACCTGTCAATGTTTTAACAATAAAGCTTGCTTGAGAAAGAGTAATAGAAAAAAGAAACATCGAAAAGATTTTAATGCATCTGACTGATTATAAAGCGAACAGATGCAATACATTAACGTTCACCAAATTTAGAAACACTGAAATTGTGGTCCAGTTACACTCGCTAAAGAGTAGGAATTTTGGACTTACCTAAGAGCAAATTTTATCTTCTTAACCCTTGCGGAGTGTTCGACTGTTTTCATAAGTATTTACTGAACGAGGAATCTCTTTTCCCAATATATAATAGGTTTCCTTTTTATGGACAGAACAATCGCAGCACTTTTGCATTAAATTTAAACCCGGGTAAAATTAAACAAAATGTACTGGATTTTGTTTAGTTTACCCGGAAGAAAGTTCGACAAGATTTCAAAATAACAACTTTCCAGCATAACAATTTTCCTTATAGCATTTTTTGATTTTAAATAATCCCGAAAATGTTTTCATCCGGTTATTACTTTGGCATGGCGTAAACTACGAATAAATATTAACTTATTTTTTCCTACAACACTTATGCCGTTAAATAATGAAACTCATAAGAAAACATTAACATTTACTTTCAACAGTCGCCCCTGTTGCAGTTGTTGCAAATTGGTTAACTTTTATTATTTATTTGATAATTTCTGGCTGATTTGCTGCCCAAGTGAGATATGAGAGGTTGAAAGTGTATGGTGGGCTAACTGAATTATGCAGATGAGGGGAGGAAAGCGATTGGACACGTTTATAAGTGATTTATTCATAAACGGGTGATAACTGAATGGGTTATAAGTAATAAAATCAGGAGTTTAATAGAGTGTGTAAACCATCAATCGATCAATCCTTACCCCAACTATCACAACATTTGTTCACACCCCAGGGACTAATCCCAAATTGCCTAATATCATGCCCCTTCACCCTCCCCCTTACCCCAACTTTACCCACGAGGAGGGGCCCTCTCAATTAGCAGGTACTGAACTCGAATTAACATATTGCTGAATAAAAGTCACAGTGAGGAGTATTTTCAAAAGCCGATTATAGTCGATTGGTTGTTACAAAATGTTGATTACAAATTAAATTGATACAAATGTCATGCTGCGTTTCTCCATAAATGAACATTTTTGGTTGAGTAAGTTCTTTTTCAAATAAAAACTTGTTTGTTTTTTAGACGTCTATCATATAATTTGATTCGATAATGTTTGTTATTAATCACAAATATGCATATCCTTAATTGCTTCTAAATAATTTAACAAAATTTCTTAAAAGTTTTAATTATTGGTGTTGTAATGAAATCGATGTTTTGAAATTGTAAAAAAAAATTAGGCCAAATGATCAGTTATGCTAAGAGCGGGCGTTAGGAGGGAATTGGGTAATTGTGGATATAGCTTTTGTGGAAATAAACTAGGGGGATGTAAAAGCTTGTATGAGTTATGTAGCCACATCTGGGAGGGATGCGGTTGATTGGCCGACTGTGTTTTATTTGATCGTGTTTGATTGCTGTGCACTCGACTAGCCATCGCATTAGTGCCAAATGTGACTCGAGTTTTATAGGAGTTGCTTTCCGACTCACTAGTCACCACTAAACCCACTCTTAGAACTTACAATACTACTTCTATTCTACTACTAGTAGAGCAGCAAAGATTAAGCTACTAATCACCCATCAACACACCACCTCACATTTCAAAGCCCAAAACACAGTCACAACACTGAATCATAAAAATACAAAGCAAATCATGTTCTCTCAATGGCGATTATCATGTCATAATTATGGATACAGGCTGCCCATGTCTAGGTGTCAGCTCATTTTCAGCGCATATTTATATAGAAAATGCGCTAAATACGCATAGATGGAGATTTACCTTTTTAAGATCTAGTGAGTCCGGGACCATTTAAGTCTTTCTGTCTAAAAGATTTTCTCAAAATTGACACTAAAATAAAAGAAATGACAATATTTTTTTCGGAACCGTTTTTCAGCGGTCGTTTGATTGGAATTTATGACTTAGTTCTGTTTAAGTTCTGACCCCCTTAAAACAGTGGACATTGCAAGAAAGTATCGAAAATGTGTGCTAAAGCATTCTCACTAGCTGTTTTTCTGAGTAAAATTTCCCCTAGTCGTTTTCATGTATTTTTTTTGACCAAATTGCAAAAATCTGAACCACTGTCGATACTGTTTTGATATTAGACTATTTTTCCGATACTCTTTTTTCGCCATTGCTGCTATCTGAAAAATTTCTAGAAAAGAGTGGCGGAAAAGATAGATCAATGAGCTGCAAGGTGGCACTAGTTATGCAACTCTTTTAATTGCAACAAGATTCGGTTAAAAAGATCAGCACATGGTTGTTATTGACCTGATAAAAAAGTTTCACCAAGTTGTCTTTACTTCGGAGGTTCATAAATTTTTCATAGTGTTGCCAAAAAATATTAATTCTGTAATCTATCGATCGACTTTGAATTTATGTACTTTGGGATTATGTACTTGGATTTTTGCGTTATATTTGTATGACTATGAAGAAATCATACAAATCAGATATGACCTAGTCTGAATAGATATCATCTTGTACAAAAATTAAAAAAAAACTATGAAGAGTAATCCGGAATTAAATCTTTTAAAGAATCAAATCGTGATTTAGAGTTTGAAAATTTATTTACAGTGTCTTAATTATTGTTCCGACCCCTACCTTAATTGGGAGGGAGGAACTACACACTTAACTGGATTTTTTGTTTAGACAATATTGGCCGATCGATATATTCATCGTAGAGAGTTGTGAGTGGTATCATTAAGAAGCACGTACTTTCCAGAATATGGAATTAAAATGATTTTTTTTCGAACTTCGTTTTTTACAGGGAGCTATAGAGGTTTAAAGTTTGCGAATGTTCGACGGTTTTTATTCACATTTTCAGTAATTTTTTGCTAAAATTGTGCACAATATCCCTAATGTAATTTGAGAAAAGTTAAAAATTTTAGGAAGAGTGTTTTTGTTACAGTTATAGATAGGAGAGCGTTGCTGAATTGTTTGATTAAAGTTTTTGGCTGAAATGTATGATAAAACTTTCAAAATTCAAATTTTTTTCATCGAAACTGGCACAAAGTATGATTTTTTGGTCCACTTTAATAAAGTTTGCCAGACGTAGTGACATAGAAACTTTGAAACAGACAATGTATCCTCCAAAGGAGCGCTAATTGAAAATAACAACCCTATGAAAGTCTTCTGGAATTAAAATTTTGCCGTTTTTTTCAGATTCAACTGGATAATTATACAAAATGCATCGTTGTTTTTTTAACATTTGAAGAATTTCACTCAACAATTGGTCTAACTCGCAAATTCTTGGAGCACTTGGTTGGTTGGTTGGGCGCGTTGCAGAATCAGGGATAGGTTTGATATTATCACTATTTCTTACAATAGGAAATTTTTCAGTTTTCATTTTGATACTGCTTTTTCAAGATACTATGCATGTGTTTTTCTAATGTTAATTACTGATAAATTTTTTGTTCACGGCTCCAATAATGACAAGTCCCGTTTACGTAAACATGAGGCCGACTGTAGATATAGTTTATTTTCAGAGAACCTAAGGGTTTTATGGCTTTGAGGAAGAGATTCAGTAAACTTTAACTGAATTCTTGTGCTTTGCCTCCAATTGTTACTGTTTTTGCAGTCTGATTCCTAAATCTAACAATTCACTGTTCTAAATAGCTTCCTCAGGAAGGTTAAGTAAAATTGTACAATGCATTCAGTTGTTACTTATCGTCTCTTATGTCATTGAATGTAGTCGTTTTAAAGAATTTTCCGTGAATTTTTGAATTTGTCAATCATTTTAAAATTTTTTATTCGCAGTAAAAACAGGTCGTCAAATTTTCCTTCTAGAGAATTGAAACTATTTTTGTTGTGGATTGTTTTAAGAGAAAGTTTTCATGCTTTTGGTATTACGAGATTTCATACAAAATTTTGCGATTTTTTTGCGTACTTGACCATTTTTGTGGTTGTTTTTGTTTCTCTGGTAAAATTTTGCAATATTTAACAATCTAACTGAAAAACTGAAAGAAAATTAGAACATTTGGATCTCAGCATGTTTATTGTTTCCATAACATATGGTTCTAAGGGCTGCGACACCGTTCTCTTCCAGAATTTGGTAATTTTTTAATTTTATCCTACCTTTGTTGTTATTTTTGTTGTCGCGTGTCAAATATTCTGTAGTAAGAGATTTCAGTTGTCATCTGTAGAAAACTAAACTTACTTAATAAGTGACATTGGTATATAGCGAATGGTTTTATTGACTTTCAAGTTAAGTTTCTAAAAAATAGTAATAGTATTGTTCAACTTATCCTCTTTGAGTTTTTTTGTATTTTACAATGTTGTATTTTTTTCTAAACTTACCCTCATTTTTGAGAAAAAAACCTCATTAATTTTTTCTTGAAACAAACAATTAATTACCGTTGTTTGAACGTTTTGACTGATGTCTTCAGGGCTTAGACAATTTGTTTCAGAAAAAATTTGTGAAATTTAGATACCTTTCAACATTGTGGTTCTTTTTGCTGTCATTTTGTTTTAGTCGTTTTACAAAAAGATTTATGATGATCAGAAAGAGACGCAAGTGGAAACTTTATTTTCTCGCGGTTAATATTTTAGAATTTTTTTGGCTTCAATAATGTGGTTTCGTAATGTTGTTTGTGAAGTTTTTTAGGCCAGATTGTATTCAATCTTTTTTCCTAGTCCCATGGTTTAGTCTCACTAATAACAGGCGTAATCAGTTTTGTAAGAAATTGCAAGATAAACTGTCTCTTCTTTTAGTCGAAAGCTTATGTTGGCTATGAGGTTTGAAAAAAATTGGTTTTTAAAAAAAGACAATAGAGTTTTGAAATTTGCCAAACTAATTTCTGTAAACTCGTAGTTTAGCATCTCTATAGACAAGTCACTTTCCTTATCTGTTTATCTATTGAACTAGAACTCGCTCTTTAAACCGTTTTTTCCACAAATGGTCGTCGTTCTTGGTAGAACCACTTTTCATTAAAGATTTGTGATTTTCGCCCCCTTTTTTGCAAGTTTTTTTTTGCTTACTCAGTATAACACTAATTGGCGTACTGTAAATCTCAAATGTTGTCATTTGAAAAAAACTAAATCAATATTTTTGAACATTTTTAGTGAACAGCTTGATGCTTAATTGCCTGGAACCTCGTTTTCGTTCAATTTTTTTGTGCAAACTTTTCCTTTTTGCTTGTATTTGTCGTCCTTTGTAGTCGTATGACATATTTTGGATAAAGATAGATCTCAATTATTTCAATTATTCTCTATGAATGTATTAAATAATCTCTCAATGGTTTCATGTGGTGCATAATGTTTCTAATCAGTTTGAAATTAAGTTTTTTCAAAAAAGCAATTTTTTATTAAACTTTGCCCTTTTGCTCATTTCTTGTCCACTTGTTACCAAGTTGCATTGAGGAAATGTACCATAATTTTTTCTAATAAAGTTCAGGTTAATCTTTTCATTCTAACTTTTATCTGACGTCATTTTGATTTTTTTTAATGGTTTTCAAAAAAATGGACAACGAGTTTTGGTCGTAATTAATAGTCGTAATTATTTGATTTTATTGCCGTCTTTTCTGGTAGTCATATTATAGTATTCACAGGTCTCATAGGCCCTCTAAGGTAAATTGTTTTATTCATTTGGTAGTTTGTTGAACGATATGTTGATATGTTAAATTTTTTTATCTCTTGCTCATCTGGTAGACAATTAATTGAAAAATGTAGATGAGCGGGATCGGAACTTAATGTGCGAACGCACATTACCGAGCCTCCTTGTTTGTTCATTAATTAATGTCTACAGTTCTATTAATCATTTCTAGTTTTTTGGGTTCAGGTAAATGATAAAAGCTTGTTAAAATTTTTATAAAAATATAGTTTTTATTGTTTGCTTACTTTTGTATTTCTCGCTACACAGCTAACGCAGGTTAACCAACTGGTAATCAAGTTCTAATCTAATCTGAAACCCAACAATTGACCTGAACCGGATGAACGAAAGATCAGTTTTGGTTTTCTCTATTTAAGAAATTAAATATCAGAAAATAAAATTTTCTCTGTGAACGTTCATAATTTGACATCATTAGTTTTAAATGAAATGAAATTAGCACGTAACAAAAGGATACTCATCAAACTTTGAACAAAAGCGGCGGCGTTTTTGAGTTGAGAACTATCAGTTTCAATAGTTTTTAAAAGGTAGTTTTGTTACTTTCCTTCTAAAGGTATACTCTCGCAATTGCTCTGCCGAAAATGCTATTCATTTAAATATATCACAAATATGCTCCCCTCAAAATTGAGATAATTGCTCGTTTGTATATTGTTAACATCTTCAAAATTAGGCCCACTGGGAGATATTTTCGCCCAATTTGGGAAAATTTTCAAAATTAACAAAATGTTTCTCCCGTGTTTTGTTGTTTCCTTACTTAATAGCCTTAATGAATGCTCAGTTTTTATTTGTCGGCGGGCGCTAAAAACAAAAGTTCTTTGTTTACCTTAAGTCTTACTTGTTGAAAAAACAGAATGTAAAAGGAGGCTGTGAAAAGTTGAATAAAGCTCTCCTTTGCAAAGTGGGTAAAAAGAGGGGGTGGGGGTAGGCGAATTGTTGATATAATTAATTCAACGGGGATTTGATTTATTTTTTCTTGTTTAGTGATTTTTAAAGATATTGTATGCATTTTGCGGCTCAGTTGTTAGTTAATCAAGCCAAATGATGTTACCTTGGCTTATTTACATTTTGGATGCGGCTCTTTTCAATCGGGCTACTAATAATATCTCGGGCTCTTTGTGAACAATTGTTTGTTCACATAAAGTAGGTGTCATCACTTCTCGACGTAGAGGGAGATTAAATGTCGCACTGCACACTGTTGAATCCGTTGCAAGTGCCCTTTGGGACTAACACGTTGATTTTCTCTCCCGTTTCTAACAATCACCAAATTACACCGACTCGTGTTCTATTTCCATTGAGCATATATTTACAAATGTGTGAAAATCCAAAATTCATGCTTTCTGTTGATTAGTTTATAGCAATAAGTACAAAAAAAATTTAATCAGCACTTGAAAGTTTTCACCACAATCTCTTCGATTCTAGGAAACGCCGACAAAAAATTATGTCAAAAAAATTAATTTCCAAATTACAACTTAAGCTATAGTCTGCCAGTTATTTGTATTGTTTATAATGTGTTTCGTATCTTAACTTTTGCATTTAAATTTTTCAAGCTCAATCAATCTCAGGTCGAGGTTTTCACTTGTCCTTGCTTCTGACGCAGACCAACTTTGAACGCAAACAGGGGTAAGGTGCGTGCAAAACATACACAGGCGAGGATTTTTTAACGAAAAACATAAACGCACCAAGTTCCTAAGGTCGAGCAACATAAACGCACCAGGTACTTAAGGTTGAGCCAAAGTCAGCAACATCGCCAATTGTGAATTATAGACCAGCCAAGTTCTGCTGCATACACCAGCCACATTCTGCCACGCATACGAGCAAAGAACCCTATGTCTATAACTTGGTTGATTTTACTATATAAGATTTCAATGCATTACTTGTTCTATCCCACTTAAGTGGGAAAGGATCCCTCAAAGACTTTTATCAATAAATCTGGCCTTTTTAAAATCAATCTTAGCTTTTTTAATTTAATCAACTCTTTTATGAACCGATCGATCATTTTATACAGAAAAAGCTGAGCGTTATTATTAGAAAGCCCATTGAGCACAGAACATTTTAAGGCATCATTCTCGTTGCAGATTTTATGGATCATTTGTTCCCATTTCCGGAATACTTGCTCCGATTCCCAGTTTTTAATTTACCAGTTTTTGATTACAGTTTTTTAACGAAGAGGCTCGTTAATGTGCATTCGCACATGATGTTTCGACCCGCGCTCATCTACATTTTTGACTGAACTGTCTTTTGACGTACATTTTTGACAAAGAGATAATCAAAAATAGATGCTTGAGTTTTTCAAAGTCGTTACACAACCAAGATGATAATTGAATTAAATAATGCCATGCCTCATTAGAACAAGATCTGCCACTAAAAAAACTACGAGAAAAACAATAACAACAACAACAAAAAGTAACAAAAACAAAATTTCACGGCAAAAACTCAATATCTTAATTTAAAGGCACCTAATAACAACGTCAAATTACAATAAGACAAAAACCTAACTACAGAAATTTATTTTTCCTAACTACACATCACATTGGATTAATGAAACTAGGTAAAAAAATCGACAAAAAGATGAAACAATGAGGCGAAACTCAAAAATCAATCAGCATTTTTTAAACCAAATAATTGCAAAAGTCTTAAAAATAATTAGCTTTTAACGAAATAGTTTTGGATAAGTTTACTAAAAAGTCATAATGAAACCAGTAACACTTGTCTCTGGTTAGACAGAGCCATAGGAACGGACTAAAAAGACAAAAAACTCAAAAAAAAATACGAACAAAAAATTACAATATTTGCGAAAACACAAATTAGTGAAATCATTAAAATCATTAGCTATTATCTGAACATCATGTATTTTTTCCAATTCTATTATAATATTACAGCTATCATTATGTTGAATGAGTAAATAAATTCTATTGAGCCACATTTGAAAGTCATTGAGATCTGTTATTAATCGATTGTGCTAAAGGAAGAGAAAAAGAAACAAAAACACACCTTTCACATAAACTTTATAAAAACGCATATTAGCCAACAAACAAAATATCAGTTACGTCATAATATCAGCAAACACGTTAATTTTTAAAATACAAGCAATATGTATGTGACCTCTCGATGATGAGATTAAGTTACAAGTAGACGAAAAGAACAACAAAAACTGAAAATTAAAAATCTTTAGAAATCTTGAAAAAGTAAAATATCATAAACATTAAGACTATTCGCAGTAAAAGAACTGCTCTGGGTAAAATTGTTCATTCAATTCTACACGACCTAATGGGACCGGTCAGCTTTTTATTGTTACCTAAAGAATGAAAAAAAGCAAAAAACGGCAAATTAAAAAAAATGAGCGAGAAAAAAATTCGAAGCCATTAAAACATGTTTTTTTAAGGAACTTTTCTACTTTCAAATTATGTTTTCATAGCAATGGAATTATTTTTTTAACAATTTGACTCCAAAAGATCAACAAACACGAACAACTACATTAAAACCACGAATTGTTTGAGAAAACCATTAGTATCAACGCCATTAAATTCAATAGCTTTCAACGGAAGCTAATAAATACGCTAAGTCATGCCTCGATAAGACGACAAGGATATTTTTCATTAATAAGTAATCACTGAGACATTACAATATGTCATAGATAATGGAAACAACAAGAAATACAAGCAAAATCCTAAAATTAAGTAGAAAAGTGCGAGAAGAAAATGTCGAAGCCATTTAAACCACAAACTTTATATATGATCCAATGAAATTCAGCTGTAAGCCAATGCAACTATCAATATAAAGATAATATCTTAAAATTCCAAAAAGAAACAAAATTAGGAAAAAAATTCCAAAAACTTAAGAAAAATGTGAACAGTCATGCGTCGAAGCCATAATACCAATAGTAAGAAGATGAAACCGTTAAATAGATTGAATTTGGTTGAATCAGAAGAGGGTCCGATCATTACTGAGACTGGCTTGCGGTCCACGATAAAAAAGGTTAAGATTGGTTAATTTTCAAAAAAAAATTTGAGTTTTTTTTAAAAGTCTAAACAGCCATTAAAACTAATAGCTTTTAACAGAAGTAACTAAATACACTCAATTAAAGCATTTGCCTCGATTTGAGGACAAGAATACTTATCATGCATAGGTAACCAATAAGACGTCACAATAAGTCTAATGACTATGGAAACAACAACAAATATAGGCAAAAACCAAAAACTCAGTAGAAAAGTGCGAGAAGAAAGTATCGAAGCCATTTAATCCAAAAGCTTTTCTCTGAAAACCTTATCCATCATCAATTATCCAGAGGACGTCTTCTCTAAGCCAATGGGAGATACCAATATCAAGATAATGTGATAAGATTTCAAGAGGAACCAATAATAAGAAAATATCCAAAAAATTTGTCAATTTTTTTTGACAACTTGTCGCATTGAAGTCATAAAACAAATAGTTAGAAAATAAAACTGCTAACCAGTTTGATTTTTGTTGCGTAAAAAAGAGGGGGTGCATGTTTACTGAGACTGACCTACAATTAAGTTTACGATCTGTTAAAGTTAAAAAAAATTGTCCCGAAAAATCATTTTTAGCGGCTTAACAGCTATTAGCTGTTGACTGAGAGCGATAGATAGGTTCACTTAATGCTTATTACAAAATCTATTGCGCTTTTAAAGAACAAGACAATGGCATAGAACTCCAGAAAATTTGTGAAACTTCAAAAAGAAAATCAAAATTTCACTAAATATTACGAAAACTCAGAGTCGAAGCCAAAAAAAACACGAACAATTATTTGAAAAGGAATTTTTTTTCATTCGGCTTCATTTGACTGTGAATCAGCTTTTTGATTAATGGAAACTAGATATGAAAAGTGACTAGTCGCTAGGTGACCCACGAAAACAAAAAAAATATGAAAAGGTTTCTAAAAAAGAGCTCTGAAAGAGAATTCAATTTTTTTTGATAGTAAGGTTCCCTATGAGACTCGAACTATTCTTTTTATCGCCTTTTGTTTATTAAAAACTCCAAATTGTTTCATTCTGTGGCCTGAAATGTAATTTTGAATTAGTATTTAAATAAAAAATTATCTTAATTTGAAAAAAAAAATTACACTAAAAGTGAACAATCATGCCAAATATCTCGTGTTCACACAAAACTTCCAGCCTCGATAACTCCTCGAAAAAAACGAAATTCAAAAAAATCTTTATAGTTTCAAATTCTACGCTAGACGAGCTTTTTAATGATACTACTCACATTTCTCTACAATCAATATATCGATAGGCCAAAATTGTCTGAACAAAAAACACATTTGAGTATATAGTTTCTCCCCCCACAAGTGGGGCCGGAACAATCATAATAGAATTTTTTAAAATATTTGTTCCCCTTTTGACATGTTCCCCTTAACATGTTCCCCTTTTGACTTTTTGTCATTTTTTACCTTAATGAAATAGTAGGGACAACCGTTCAATAGCTTGCATAAATTTTACCAATTCCCGGCCTTTTAATTAGAGGTTTTTAAAATTATGGACACTTTTGTTGTTTTTGTACTGTAATAAAAGTATAAATAGTCCGTTCAATGAGTAGCTTAAATTTTACCTACTCTTGACTTTTGTTTTAATCAACTTTAAAAAACTACTGACTTTTGGGCTTTTTGTACCCAAATAAAGAAGTACATTGCAACCATTCAATGATGTGCTTTATTTTGTTTTATTTCCATGCCGTTTTTAATTGAGGTTTCAAATCGAGTTTTTTTTTTACTTTTGATTGTTCAGCAAGATTATTGGAGGCTTTGGTTAATTTTGAACAGAAAACTAGTTGTTGCATAGGAAAATCAGTCAAGTGTACACAAAAAAAACGTTTGGGTTCTCAAGTTCCAGATAATCTGGCACAACAACTTTGCTTACAAATTTTGAAGATTTACTTCTAAGGTCTAGAAAAACAACCGAATTCGATATAGGAAAAGGTGTCCTGATTGTGCTGGTTAAACAAAAGATATCAAGGTCTAAGTTATTATAAAATTTGCGTTGTGATCTTATTCAAATTTTTATCTTAAAGTAGTTTGAACCACTCTGAACAAAAAAGAGGTAATTGTTAGAAAAATATATGTAAAAGTCGGAGAATTCCAAAAAAATTGCCTAAAGGTTTATATCACTGTTGAAAATAATGCGTTGCTATTGCCGGAAAAACTTGTTCTGGAAAAATATTGTTTATTGTTGTTTTAGTTCTGATTCAAAAATTCGTTATCACAAGGTAAGAAAAGCAAAAATTAAAACAGCTTAGAAATTTTGCCACGTCTGCCCAAAATTTTTCTTCTGTTTTGTCAAGCCTAATAAACTGGCTATCTCTCTATGGAGGACAAAAGAAAACAAACATTAAATATCTGAATCTTTAGCTGAAAACCTCATTTTATGATTCTAGACAATTAATTTATATTTAATTAAATTCCTTAGAAAAAATTTCTTCCAGTGGGCATTAGATATGCTTATGAAAAACATGGCATATATACACCCTCTCCAAAAGGAAGTCAAAACTGACGACGATAAAAACAAAGACACATTTGTCAGATGATTTGATGCCAAAAATTTTCTCAATTTGAATTAAAAAGTAACCTTTGAGACTTCTCCGTATCTTTCTGAGTTAATCCCCTTTCTCATTCGGATGGGGGACAGCTGCAGTTGAATTGAAAAAATGTTTTCTGGAAAGATTTATTTATTTCTAAGAGAATGAAAACTGTGGACGACAACAACTGATGAAAACTGTGGTGTGGACAAAAAGCGGCAATAAAAGACACCTCATGCAAACAGAACGGCTGAAACTAACAAAAGCCAACAGACCAAAAATTGAACTTTTTATTGTAAACATGTCGACTTTTCTCAGACTCTGCAAGTCAATGAAAGTACCACTTCAAGGAGTATTCAACACTTTGATTCTTCTGGCTTTTGTCAAAACGACGGCCTAAGAGTCCTTACGTTTTTCAAACAAATGCTTTGATCAAAACCCACGGTTGTTTACTTGGTTCGCGATGAGTTCTGTATATTTGTTTTGAACGAAATCACAATAATTTGTTGATAACGTTAATTAATTCACAATTCAATGCGACGAATTTTCCCGAATTTCCTGGTAACTCTTCCGGGAAAAGTTAAGGTATCCGTGATTCCCGTAGTAATTAGTTGTCTCTAGTATTATTATTATCCGCGCTCTTATAGAAAAAAGGTTAATAATATAAGCTTTTTTCCCACCTTGCGAACGATTTCTTTTAGAACATACAAATGCAGCAGAACAGTTTTCTGCACTGGTGGTATCTGATACATTATTTGTTTACCTCCTTATAAAAAAAACTTGATTATGGAAAAAACAATTAAATTTTCAAATCATCAAAGTAACTAAAATTATAGTTCTTCGAAAAGTCTCTACGTTGTAGTATACTGTAAAGAGATCGGTTCAGAAGTATAGAGGTCCGTCTAAAAAACAGAATTCCCAAAATTGTGCTTTATGATCTCTTCCCTAGTGATCGACGAAATTTAAAGCTTGCAAGCATCTTGGAAGGAATCTTGCAAGTGAGTGCATACGGGTATCAAGTTGCAAGCAAGATTTTCGTTTGATTCACATGCAAGAATCTTCCAAGCTTTTGAATTCAATTGCAAGATTCTTGAAAGTTTTTTCATTCATCTGGCAAGATTACTTGGAAGATGGATCAAAAAGCTCGTAAGAATCTTAAAAGTTTTTCCGATTCATATGCTAAGGAAAGGGGGCTCGAGGGGTGAGGATTTGGCAGCAAACAATTTTTATACGTTTTTGCATGGGTCGTTTTATTTTTTTTGCGACTAAATTTTGCCAAGGATTTCAGTTTTGTAACTTGTTCAATACATAATTGAACGTTGTTTTCAAAACCAATAGTACACTAATTTATTTTTTGACTGGATTAATTTCTTGCAAGATTCTTGCAAGAGTCTTGCAAGCTTTAAACTCACTGATCACTAGGGTTGTTCACTACAATTGAAATATACGTACCAAACACGCAAGTAGGGTGTTTCTGAAACAAAATCCAAAATCCTATGAAATTATTTGAAGAGATGCGTAAATGCGCAAGTGATTTTTTAAATGCCTCAACCTGGTTATAAGAAAAAAATACCCAATGATAATAATACCCATTTTTTTCCTTTTGATCTTTTCTTTCAATAATCCGATTGCAAATTAGCACTGGGTGTTACCAGAGTGTTTTATCGCACTTAAGCGCATTGTTTGGTTGTGAATCCACGATTGGTTGTGATAGTTTCATATAGAGACTGCTGAGGCACTGCCCCGTCGTATGACAAACTGAACTCATCTTGCGTTAAGAGCTTGATAACTGCACTCATACAAAATCATACGATTTTATCTCGTGTGATCAAATATCTATGAAATGTTTGGTCAGAAACCAGCGTAAGGTGTGCTGAGGAACTAGGTTATATTTTCTGTGCACATGATTTTTAGTGTGAGATCACATGAAAAATCGTCTATCGACACACGATGTTTCAGAAAAAATCTGACACACAATAAATCTGGCTGTTACATGATTTTTTATGTAAATTTACATGAATTTTTTGTGATGTGCATCAGAATTTTTGGTCTGATTTACATGAAGTTTCGTTTACATTTTCATGTGAAATCACACGAAATTTTGTTTGTTTGTACTTGATTTTTGTGCTATGTCACATGAGTTTTCATGTGATTAACACATGACATTTTGTGTGGTTTTATATGAGAAATAAAATGAAATTTCATTTAAATCACACGAAAAATTGTAATGCTCATTCCTAGAAATTCATGTAAATTTACATGAAATATCATGTAACAGCCATATTTATCGTTGGTCACCTTTTACCGAAAAATTGTGTGTTGACAAACGATTTTTCATGTGATCTCACACGAATGAGTAAAAGAGTGTATAGTTCATTACGCTCTTAGTTATCTCACTTGACATTAACGTTCTAAAAAGTCGTTCTGGTAAATTTAACAGTAGGGAAAATAATTGGGTACATTTCGGATATTTTAGCAAATTGGGCATTTTTGCTTAGGATTTTTTTTCATGACACCGCTCAAATTAGACCGTTGATTAAATCCTGATTAAGTTTGTAAATGTAAACCATCATGTTTATGCCACAAGCAGTCTTAAACTTTGTAAACAAAGGTCACTGAGATTAATTAATTATCATTCGATTGTTATGGGTATCGCCCAGGTTGAGGTGCCAGACGAAATTAACATGTGATCAGACCATCTCATAGCAAAGTATCCTCTGATCAGACTAAAGTTAGCTCGAAACACCGTGTGCGCTCGAAGTGCGCTCGAAACTGTCTCTGATCAGACTTTTTCAGGCGGAAAGGACCTCTGATCAGACCAAAATCAGACCATTATCTAGACGATAGTGCTACCATGGCCCAGACCGAACCCAGACCATCCTCCAGACGATTGTGCGCTCAAAATCACTTCTGATCAGAGTCAATTGCGCTCAAAATAGTCTGATCAATGAATGGTTTTCACTATGAACGATCTTTGTTATAATATATTCAATTCACAAAAATTGATGTTTGCATTATTGAATTCATTTAAAGAAAATACCGTTCTAAAAGTATTATTGCTAAAGAAAAGAAAACCCATCTGCTGAGAAAAAATTTATTAAGTATACATTAGTGCATTTTTCGAACTCAATGGATGAATTTAGACCACTTTCCATATAAAACGTCGTATTCTACAGTTAAATAAAATTTCCTTGTAAGGGGACTGGCATGTTCTATCAGCTGAACTTCTTTGGTTCTGATCAAGGCCATCAGACTCTAGATGTGTCTGTGATCAGAATGCTGCTTTTTGTTGCCTCTTGGCAGAGCCAACGTCTCTCGTTAAAAAAAACAAAAAATCAAAACAAAATTTCATCTCGAAATGGTCTCTGATCAGACTAATGTGTGCTTGAATCCGCCTCTGATCAGACCATTCTAATCTTGAAGTGACCTCTGATCATACCATACCCAGACCGAAGTGACCTCTGATCATACCATCCCCAGACTGAAGTGACCTCTGTTCATACCATCCCCAGACCGAAGTGACCTCTGATAATACCATCCCCAGACCGAAGTGACCTCTGATCATACCATCCCCAGACCTGAACTGACCTCTGGTCATACTATTGTGCGCTCGAACCAAATCCTAGACCCTGTAATTTTGGTCTGTGAACACACCGTGTGCGTTGGAATTGGTCTGATCAGAGGTCACTTCTGGATAGCACCTCAGCCTGGGTGGGCTATTTAGATTTTATAATTCTAATATATTTCTAATATTGGTGCGGGCGATCTTCGTCCTAAATTGTAATTTATGGAGTGTACGGTCATAACGGTACATAATAGTGGGAAATAGCCCTATTTCGAGATAGTACCAAAGCGTCGCTGATTGTGAATCCAAGTCCGCCTTTATCAGCAGTATGAGCGGCACATCTGACGTCACTAGAACTGGATGCTTGGTAAGCTACGTAACCCAGAGCATTGCGTCTGGCTTCATCAAATGCCAGTTGTACACAGTTTGAGCTCACTGTTGCAGTTGTGTCTAAATAGATGGTCAAAATTATACTTGCTTAGGCTACTCGTTCACACTCAGTCGTATTGTTTTAAGATGCTTCAAAGCACGCAATAGTATTGCACGTTTTAAAAAAATCGAAGTTGCTCGATTATTGGGAAACCGAACTGTGGGAAACATGTAGCTCGCTTGTTTATTAATCTATAAATGCTTGATTGAAACCTAGAATAAAATTTTAACAGTGTACAAGTAAATAGTTTTGAATAAGAGAACTTTCTTTGTAGTTTAGAAATTCTTTCAATTTCTATATGAGTCTTGTAGCTCTTTTCAGAACATAACAAGAACTTTATTTGGTCAGACTTACGACTCCAATCGTAGTTGGGTGTCATTCCATTGAGAAGGACTCCGAACACTTCCTGTGCAAAATTTGACGCTGGACACCTATTGCGTCCTGTAAGCAGAACGAATTCTATCAGGGAGAAAGTTGGAGCCGGATTATTCAAACTTGAGCACCAAAAATATGCTTTAAAGTAATCACGGGTATAACTTCGGTCGTTATTTAAACCCAAACGACAAATTTTGCAGATTATATTGTTTTACAACAAATGTTGCAGAAATTATACTATAAATAATGTTTCAACGTTGAAGAACACGAATGGAATGGTTTTGCAGCAAAAACTAAATGGTTGGAAAAAGGCCTTATCTAAAGTAAATTTGTTACTCACTTTCTAGCTCGTAATCTTGTCTTTTTTTGAAGTGTTTTGAAAAATACTCCTTAATAGCCAGGTCTTGATTTTCGCAAACCTTTATGTAAAATTTAGAATGAAGTTTCTGCAACAATAATTTCTCAAGAAACAGATTCCTATAGCATAGGTTTATGACGCAAAATATTTAAAAAATGTTTGATGATTTCATACACTTAATTCTTCATAAATAAGTATAAAATCTTAAAGTTTGAACAATCAGATATTCGTAGCTTCTGATGTTTTGCAATACCTTACGGCATACTGTAAACTCTCCTATAAATTAGGCCTCCTGGAGAGAAAATTAGAAACAAACAAGGAGGCTCAGTAATGTGCGTATGCACATAATGTTCCGACCCCGCTCATCCACATTCTTTACTTAATTGGCCACCAGATGATGAAGAGATAGAAAACTTTCAAAAACATACATATCATTCAAAAAACAACCAATCGCGTACAATAATGCCACACTAGGGGCTAAAAAAGTTTTTGATAATAAGACTAATAGAAAGGACCGTAATAAAAATCAAATAACAGACATTATTTACGACCAAAAAAAAATTAAAAAAAATCATATTCGCATCAGATAAAACGAAAGAAAATATTTTAACCTATACTTCAATAGACAAGATATGGGACCTGTCTTTAATGCGAATTGTTAACAGGTCAACAAAAAGAGCAAAGAGGTGCGAAGTTCAAAAATACGTTTCTATTTCTGAAAACAATTAATTTCACAGTTACTAATGTCATTAGATAAGAAAAGAAACCACTAATATGTTCACTATATCTCCATAGAAATCAATTAAGACATGATGACATTATCCAAAGTTCAATTGCGCAAAAATTCAAAAACAAAGGGACCTATGAATAGGTTTGTAAATTAAAAAAAAACGAAAAACTTGTAAAAAGTGTAAATATTAAAAAATCTCAAACATTTTATAAAATCTCGTAGTAACAGTAGTAACAAAGCCAAGAAACAAATATTTAAAGCAAAAATTGCTATAAAGATGAAATTATAGCTCACTGGAAACGGGTTTTGACCTGTGCTTACAGCGACTGAGCTACAAATCAACAGAAAAACATTTTAAAAAATGACGAAGCTCAAAAACCCAACTGTTTTTGAAAACAAATATTTCCAAAAGTCATAACAGACTTAAGATTTCAACAAAAAACCATGTATTACGTTGCAGCAGCCCAGAAAGCCACTTGGGCTTGTTAATATTCATTCTAATTCACGACCTCACAAAATAACAACAAAAATATAAAGAAGCCAAAACTTCAAACAATTTTACGTCATCATACTGTTCCAGATTATATAATTCTCAGATGTTACCTGGAAGAACTGTAAATCGTCCATTTCCACTCATCTTAACATAGTCGAATCTTCATTATATAAGGACTCTTTAGACATGACAACAAAAGTGACAAAAAAACTGAACAGTAAAGAAATCTCGAAAACTTTTATGAAACTAAATGGTCGAAGTAATCAGTCACCAAGTATAACTAAGCGCAAAAAAATGTTTAATCAACAAAAAAAATTAGTTTTCTAATGCGAGAGATTGAGTCGCACGGTGACAAAAATTAATGCAAAAAGGAGACAGTTGAAAAAAAGTCTCTTTTTATTTTAATCTGAAAGTTATTAAAACAAACAGCTATGAACTGAAATCTTTAATTAGGTTGAAATATACGTCCTGGGGAAGTTATTGAGACCCATCGCTGTCAGTTTTATGGCGTACAACAACAAAAAGAAAAACAAACATAGGCAAAAACAAAAAGAAAACCACAAATTTTGCGAAATAAATTTATCTCAGCCAAAAAGCACCAACTATTCAACAAAAACAATTAACCAATATAGATAAGCCTTTTCCACCGCTGTGCATATTCTTTAATTAGGCTTGTTTCAATTTGACTTGTGAGTAACGTGATAATTTGAAAAGGACACAAAATGAACTCATAAAATATGCAATTATGCTTAAAAATAAAAAAAATGAAAATGTGTAGTATCAAAACAAACAAACCATTAGTTGAATTTAAAACCGTTGTCAGAAGTGATTTATAACTCAAAAAAAACTCTTATCTGCTGTTTTTACTGAGACTGCGCCCGAACTTGAGAGAAGTAAGATAAAAAAATGGCAAAGATAAAATAATGGCAAAAAAATTCACCGATTTTTTCTTAAAGCGGATATTTTCAAAGCCATAAGAGACATTAGATAAAGACTGAAAGAACTGTATAGGTTAGTTTATACCTCCTAAGAATAACAGGTTCTTTGATTAGGGACAATAAATCTCTGGGCTACAAAATTAAAACAAATGAAAGCAAAACTCAAGAAGTCCATAAAACTTTTTACGAAATCAATTGGTCGGAGGCAGAAAAATCTTGAGCTTAACTCTGAAACCAAAAAATATTCTCGATGGGCCTCGTTTATTGTAAAGAGTATCGGTGTTAAAGTTAGCCCTGATTTGTTATTTTGCCAGTAATTTACATAAAAAACATAGCCAAAATATTTTGAAAAAAAAAGGTCGAGCCCCATTAAATAAATTTTTATAGTAAGGATCCCCGGTGAAGGCAAGATCAGCTCAAAAAAAGTTGCGGGTCTAACAAGGCGCAACTTTGTTCAAATGGTTGCAGAATCGATTAATTTTGAATTAATATTTTTCATTTTGTTAATAATAAATAATGCATTTTGTATAATTATCGAGATTAATTTTCCAAAAAACGGCAAAATTGTAAATCCAGAAGAACCATAAATCTAGAGGGAGAACAACTAGCTCCTATTAAAGCCTTAGAAGAAAATGACCGCAGTTTTAGGGTGTCTATTTCCAGCAAATTTAAAGCAAATGGGCTAAAATTTAAAATTTGGTCTCACTTTGGACGAAAAAGTCTAAATTTTAAAAAATTCAGCTTAGTTTCTAGCCAGAAAAATAGGATCGAACAATTCAGCAACCCTCTTCTATCTGCAAAGAGAAAATAGTTAACACTACAGTTAATAATATTAACATATTTTAGTAAAACTGACAAAATTTGGGTCAAAAATACGGAAAATTTGAATAAACAGCTGAATTACGTCCAATATTCATAAAACTTCGATTTATATGTGCTACTAGCATAAAAGCATAGATTAGGAATTTCTTGATATATCATGAACACCTGCACTTAAATCATCAAAATTTCGGTGAGCTAGCAAGACAGATGTCCAGTGAAGAAATCTTTTCAACAGTTCTTGTTTATGAGGGACACTTTCCTAGGTTTGATATGGTTAACCAAAAAATATCAATCTCGCAAACAGCGATCAATCAACCAATGTAGATGCTTGCATTAAACCAATTAAACACCTTCTTTGGCTACAAAAATTATCTGGGCTGTTTTGTATCTCTAAAAACAAAATATTTTTGGGTTGAAAAATTGTAATAGTTCATAACAACAACGACAGAAATACAATAGTTTAGCGTACGGTTTCCATGGGAGGCGTAAATGGAAAACTAATTTGTGGGCCTGAGAAATCAAAATATTTTTTAAAGGATTGTACATAAACACACAGAAATTAGAATATTGGCTTTTGTTGGAGCCACAAAATGGGTACAAAGTTGCGGATGATGTTAATTTTTTAAATGTCTATATTAACTTGTTGCTATGAAAATTTGAAACCTAATTGAAGTATTGAATTAGGGTTGCGATAGTCGAGAGATCAGGTTTGCCATTCACACGCACACCAATCATTAATTGAGAATTCAATCCCTTGCCTCCGTGTAGCTCTCTCTGTGTGTTGATGAGCTCTCACTCAAACAACACTTACCATTTAAAAGTTTCAGACGCGAATAATGACATTAGTCACGAAAAAGAGCAATGCTGTCCATAACAGCACGCTATGAAATCAAGGGACATGGATAATAGAAATCGGTAGTTGAGAACAAACCGCTGTTTCCTAATGCTGTTTTCCTTTGATCAGGCAGAAAACAAAATAATTGTTGTTATTTATAATCGCTTGATGGGCGATTTCGTCGAAGATTTAACTTGGCAGCCTGAAGTATTTACGCATTTTTTATCGTCTAAAATTATTCCACGGGAAATCAAGAAATATATCGATTGCCTAATATTGACTTAATTGGTAATATGATCTTTTAGCTTATAATTCATCTCCCCTCTCGCTGGGTTAGAAGCTCTAAACAGTATACAAACTCTGATCACTATTGTCGGTATTTATTTTTGCAGTTAGTTCGCCAGAGAACGCTTGTCAAAGTTTTTGTTTAAATGCGGTTTACCTTTGAGAAAACAGGTCATGAAACTGGCATCAACTTCAAGCATGATCTTAGTGAAGTCTGGCTTGGTAGTGATGGCGTAACAGTTGAACGGACCAGGAATTATTTCCGAGGCTGCATTGTTGTAGGGTGAATCCATCACAGCGGCCCACGCTATGTGTGATAAGTCATTTGCTTCCTTTAATAAGGTGGGGTATATTTATTTAAGTGGAAAAAATTTAAAAAAAAAACTAAACTGCGGTGCATAGTTGACATTAGAATTCATACTTGTTTTTTGGAATAGCTCAATTGAAATAATGTGATCAATTAAAATACCCAGCAGAAAGAAATTATAAAGCAAAAGACAAAAGCGAGGGCAAGAAAAATAAAAGTTCAAATTAAGTTCTATCATCAATTGTGCATGAAAAATGAGTTGATTTTTAAGTGAAATTGAGCGGCAATTACTTCTGATTTTTTAATTAATTTTTTTCCGGTGACTCCCTTTCAACACTTTGGAGAACCAACTTACTCTAGCAATTCACTTATGCTTTCAAATAGGCTCAACAAAAATTTTTGGCTCTGATCACTGTTAATTGTTATCCCGAAATTGCTTCGGGCTGGGAATTTAGGTGGCAGAATTTTAGCATTCACCTTCTTTTCTTCAAAATTGACGTTCAATTTGATCAACACGCCTCTGCTTTCATCAAATGCATCAATTTACACCATGATTTTTTGTTTTTTTTTTACAATTCTTTTCAAGCATTTTAAGTTTTCCGTGGTTTCTTTAGGCAAGAAAAACTTCACAGTGAAAGGGCGAAATAAGCAATTGTGGAAAAAAAATTAATTTTCAGCGATAAATGACAAAAAAAACAATCAAAATTTTATGATGCCAAAAGATCGATCTACATTATTATAATTAACAATCAATTCCAATTAAAAAACTCTGGTTGAATTGAAAAATAAAACAATAGAAAAAATTTTTATTACACAAATTTCAAACTTATGATAGCCTTATTGATTCCTTATTGGCGCTTAAGATAAAGTTTTGTCCTTAAAATTTTCTATAGTTTTTGAATACTTTGTCATTTTCAGTTTATTCATTGCCGGTTAATGAAATTTATTTGTGTTATGAAGTATTGAAACCAGAAGTGAACAAGACCATGTGTGATGACGAGAGATTATAACATCAGAAAAATGTTCAATGTTTAGAAAATTTACTCACTAAATTTGGCCTTTAGACAGTACCCAAGAAAGATTTCTATTTTCTCACAGAATTCTTTTTTTGTGAAGGTATACAAAAAACATTACGAAACCTTAAAGTGCTTTTCTAACAGTTCATCCACACAGGCCGAAACCTTATTCAGATGTTTTTTGTGTAATCCACTTTAAGCTCTTTTCACTAATAAAGACTCGCTTGAGGGAAAAAATGATTCAACTAAACCGAAAAAGATTAATCCAGTTTGAAGTTTTTTTGCACAAAGCCATAAGCATTCAATACTGCAATCGAAAACCCAACTGGACGGAAAAAATTTACGCACAAATAATTACATGTAGAAATAATTATTTTTTGCCAAATAGTAGTGAAACCAACCTCGAATTATTGTGAAAAGGCACTAAAATTTTTGTAAACATTTTTCGCAAAAAATTTTTTTCCAAAAACTAGTTTTTGCGTATTGTTCAATGATGCTTAAATTGCAACCAGGGTCATATCGAAACAAAAAATAATGTACAAAACTTCAAAGATTTGATTATATTGACGCAAAATAAAACAGAACAACCAATAACGATGCTCATCATTGGATTCTTTTTAAAACAAATCAATTTTGAAAAAAAAACATTTTTTCAACGAAATATTTTTTTCTGTTCATTTATGAGACAAATGAATTATACTTTGCACAGTAAATTCTGTAATGTTCAGAAATGCACAGTGGAGTTATTGTTATAGTCCTCCAAAACTTTTGCGTATTTTCATTTGTCTACAACTATTTTATCTGTTTTTCTTGCTTTTATTTGTTTTTTTTTTTGTAATTGTGATAAAATTTCAAATAGTAAAGTGGATAATTACGTAGTAAGACCTAACAGTTGAAAATAGATTTTGGAGAGTCTCTCAGAGTCTTACATCTTTGTCAACATTATTTGGTATTTTTTCGACCCGTTCTGCACCTTGAGTGGAGCAAGAAACTCTCAATCTAGAGGTTGGCGAGCGAGACAGATCTGTGGCGCTGAATGGTCCAGATCAGTCTTGCTTGCCAACCTCTAGATTGAGAGGTTCCGCTTTTTCTATTGCTCCACCTGTCCTTGGATAATTCACCGTTTAAAATGCGGTCGTAGTGTAAAGACATTCATGACTTTTTTCTATAATTTTTTTATCGCATTTCTTACAAAATTTCGACAACTTTAGCACATTTTTGTAAAAGTTCTGTTTTTTTTCTGAAGTGCTGAAGTTATTTAAGAAATTTGATGAATGTTTGGAGTGTTGAATTTATGTAAAAGAGAGCATCAAAATGTGCTTCATTTTTGTGAGAAATGTGCTTAAATTATGTGCTCAGCGGGTTGAATTGAGTAATTTTGCTAGAATTATGTAAAAGGTGCGCAGAAAAATGTGCGTACGAGTTTTTGTACGAAATGCATTGACAAGTGCAAAAAAATTGATTTAAAATTTATATACCTGAAACTAAACTATCAATACATTTAGAACACTTGTTTCATAATTCGAAACATTCAATGGATTTCTTACAAAATTGTCGGCTTACGCCCACTGACACCCCAACACAGGTTATGAGTTGAATTTTTTCATTAGAAAAAGCCCCACATTTGTTCGAGAAGAGGTATTAACACTGAGAAGGAAACAAAGGCCTGTAGGATGCTTGTCAAAAACATCTCTGGCACATTTGACCATGTGGGGATATGATCCTGTGAGTTTGACTTTGTTATCGAAAATGTCACTGACAAAAGAGACGTCTTCGAAATAGCCATAGATACAGGGTGTGTCTGAAACAGTTACAGCCCAGTTGATCTAATGAGACAATTAAAGGGTTTTCAATTGGTAATCAAACTGCATTGCAAAACCGCTAACTGCAGAACCGATTCTCTCCTTTTTTTTTCAACTTTTATTCAATATTTTGAAAATACCCACACCCCCCCCCCCGTATTTTTGAAGCCAACATTGCAACACTCATTTCAGAAAAACTCTCCAAAGAAAAGCGGCAGTACTCGGTGTTAAGCAGAACGGGTTAGGTGTTAAGTATGGGGGTTTAAATGATGTGAGAATGGTTATGGGTTTTTTATTGATAAAATTTTGATGTGAAAGATCAACATTTTGACATTCGTGTTTTTAAAAGAAGACCTTACCAAACATGCAAGACAGAGGTTGAGAAACTGTTCCACTGCAATCCAGTCCGTCAGAACAGTCTATTCGTTTGCCATGAGTTGACCTGTGTCCAGAATAGATCATACAGTTGTCATTTGTGTCAATGAAATACCCTTCAGCTTGTGGGTCATATTCCAAAACCTTAGCTGCACACGCGCTTGGCGAGGTGACTGGAGTGAATGACTCAGCAGTTTGGAAGCTTCCTTTGTGTTCGGGTCCTGTCAGAACTAGATCTCCATTTGAGTATGAACAAACAGAAGTATGCGCTTCAGAACCTTAAAAAACAAAAGGTTGAAATATGTCTCTACACAACTAATATCACAGCAACAAGAACACTGAGAAGCGGGTCTAGGAAATAAATCCCCCACGTAAAATAAAACCACTTAATTTTAGACAGGAAACACACCCCCAAAGGAAATAAACCCGATTTTAAATTTTGAATTTTGGTCGTGATAACTTCCTCAGTTGTGATACACATTTTAACACTGTGATAGTTTAATATCACATCCTATACGAGCCGCGAATACGCCATGGCCTCAAATGCGCTATATATGCAGCTCTTTAGTCAATCGTGGGTTTATTTCCGTGGGGTTTATTTCCTATCTAAAATTAAGTATGGTTTTTCCATGGTTTTTTTCCGAAACCACTGAAAAGTAAATTATTGTCTCTGATTCCTACCTCTCGGGATGATTTCAGAATGAATTCTCAGTTATCTTGGGGAGATCTTGCTATTTGTGTTTTTCTTCTATTCTTTGGAAGTTTTAATTTCATGGTCTTACAAGGCGCCATAAATATCTTTAGTCTTGGATAGAGTATGAGATATATGAATCTTTTGTTTATTGTTTCGAGGTTTGTTTCTCCAGCGAGAATGCACTGAGCGTTTCGACAGTCTTTTGAGCAAGTTGATTTTTTGAGGTCTGGTGACAAGCTATAAGAGACTCCATATATGGATTGGATGTGGTCGCCAATGAATGTTTATTGTGGTCATCCCGGGTACAAAGCAACCTATTTTAAATTTACTATAAAAGAACTGAACCAGAGACATTTACCGGAGAAAGTTTATCTTTCTTTTGACAATAGAAACAAATACAACGGTTTAACATACAGATAGAAACCAAGTTTAAACCAAATGGGCTTGTTTTTATGCTATTAGAACAGTTCCACTGTAACTCAGGTCCGGTGAGTTCCAAACGAGCAGGATTTGATGCGTGCTCAGTTACCTACTAAACCTCCGAGATCAGTTCCTGACGTCCTGTCACACTGAAGAGGAAACCACCTCACTGTCCCTCCGTAGATCACCAGCAACAGCAGACCAGGTGTGCTTGTCAGTTTCAACACAAATTCCTGTAACATCGAACAAACCAGGCAATTTAATCCCAAAATAATGCCAGTTCGTCATGTGTACTATAAATCTGAACTATCATTGTTCATCGTGACCTTTCATGATGTTCATCATGGTCTGAGAAAAAAATCTGTTTTTCAAGGAAGAGAGATGGCTGCAAATTAATTAACAAGAACTTCGGGAACATTTGAAATTATAATATAGACAAGGAGGTTCGGTAAAGTGCGTTCGCACATAAAGTTCCGACCCCGCTCATCCCCTTTTTAAGCTTAAATATCTAGCAAACGAGAAAGCCTGTTTTTAGTGACCACTCATCCACTCATTAATTAGGCTTGCATTTGTGTTTTTCTTCTATTCTTTGGAAGTTTTAATTTCATGGTTTTACAAGGCGCCATAAATATCTATAGTCTTGGATAGAGTATGAGATATACGAATCTTTTGTTTATTGTTTCGAGCTTTGTTTCTCCACCGAGAATGCACTGAGCGTTTCGACAGTCTTTTGAGCAAGTTGATTTTTTGAGGTCTGGTGACAAGTTACCAGAGACTCCATATATGGATTGGATGTGGTCGCCAATGAATGTTTATTGTGGTCATCCCGGGTACAAAGCAACCTATTTTAAATTTACTATAAAAGAACTGAACCAGAGACATTTACCGGAGAAAGTTTATCTTTCTTTTGACAATAGAAACAAATACAACAGTTTAACATACAGAAAGAAACCAGGTTTAAAGCCTGTTTTTAGTGACCACTCATCCACTCATTAATTAGACTAGGTAACAAGTAGAGAAGAAAAAAACAAAAGTTAAAAAGAAAGTTCGTGTTTTTCGACAACAATTAATTTAAAGGTCATGAGAAACCTTAAGCAAAAATTTGCACTAAAAACAGGCTTCTTTATTCCTTTAAACGGAACCACGGAGACCTCTTTTGATCACAATATGTCCTTCGTTTAAAAAAAACGTCAAATGTAGACAAAAATAGAAAAAATCAGAAAGCAAAGTCGACTAAAGAAGTTTTTTATTTGAAATTTTTGAAAAAAAAGCTGACTTTTGAAAAATGTAGCAACAATTTGAGCCAAAAAATTTCATCAACAACCTTCTATCCTTAGAAAACAAACCAACAATAAAATTTTTAGCAAACAAACCAAACATTTTTAAAACATTTTTAGCGTATTTTAGCTAAACTGACAAAATATAAAAAAAGTCCAGAAAATGTAGATGAAAACAACGGAAATCCGTCCATTATTCACAAAACTTCAAAACTCGATAACTCCCTGTACAATAAAAAAACCAAAAAAATCTTTTCATTTCCCTGAAATTGACTGATTAAAAAACCCATTTGAGTATAGAGTTCCTCCCCCCACTAAAGTGGGTCTGATTTCGTGGGTTTTGACGAACTTCTAGAAAAGTTTCCGGCAGCCGATTGAACCAAAATCGATGTATATTGCCAAGACATGCAAAACCTTCAAGAAATTTCAATGGCAGATCTTCAAATGCCTTTGAAGATGCCAGAAATTGATACTACCAATGAAAAAAACTAGAGTCAATGCAAACCTTTTGGTACCCGGATTGATGTTTTGTCTCCCTCTATGTGCTAAACTGTCAAAGCATTCTTTTTAAAAAAAATCTGCCTTTATAAAAAAGAAAGTGTATTATTATGCAAGATTTTGGCGCTGGGATATTCAGTGCCCTTCTTATAATTTTTAGCAATTTCAGTCGAAATTCTGACAAAACTTTTGCTCTAAAACTTGCTATTGTCACAGCTTCTTTTTTGTTTTAAATCTCCAGCACATTTCTAACATAACATTCTTTACAACAGTTCAACCTCGAACCTCGATTTCAAGAACAATTCCTTCAAGTTTCTTCATTGCGCCACATGTCCACCAATTAGGCACAAATTCCATAATCTGTAGAAAAATGCACAATTGGCTAATTGCACAATGTTTTTAGTACTTTTCTGAGAAAAATTCGACCATTTTGATTTTTTTCAAATTTTTGACAAAATCAGCCTTCGTTTTGATTTTTACTTGCTTTTCGAGTACAAATTTCATATTTTCAGTATTTCAAAAGATTCGTGCCAGGAAATTAGTGTGCTGAAATTGATGCAATTCGTCTGTTTGTAAAGTGCTCAAATTATGTGCTCAAACTGCTCGTATCTTATGCGGTGGAATTTATGTAGGGTTTGTTGTCGCAGCTAAATTTTTGTAAATTTAGCTGACACAGCTAAATTTTTGTAAATCTTTAGATAAGTTTTTTTATCAAGCGTGTATAAAGCGTGTGTAAATCATTACAAGCGTCTACTGGTACCGAAAAAAAGTGGCTGACATTTATAAAAGTGATTTCTGCTTCCAGTTCATGAAAGCGCGAAAAGTAGTCCTAAGTTATGTGAAATGTAATCACGCAAATTTTCGAGGATGGCACGTCCATTAGTCATACTTTGCGATGGAAAGCAGTTTTCTATTTTCAGCTTCCAGTTTAAAAGTGACTGGAATTTCCATGACTGTGTAGAGAACGTTTGGAAAATTTGCTTGAACAACATTTAAAAAGTGCGCTAATTGTGCTAATTTCGTAAAGTACAATAAATTTCTGAAGGTTGTGTTGAGCCAGTGCTAGCGTTTCGTTAAAATTGTGCTGAATTGAGGCGAGAAATTGTTGAATGCAGAGATTTTTAGCAAATATTCGAAGGGTTGAAATTGTTCAAGGTATTTAAAAAAAATTTGAAGGTATGTTTTGATATAAGTTGTGCAAGAATTCAGTAAAAACTGGTTGAATGCGTTGATTTAGTTAATTGTCAAATTTATGTGAGGATCGTGTTTGGACAGTGATAAATTTTTGGATGAATTGCGCTGTTTTTATGTCATAAAAGTGTTGAACGCGTTGATTTTACTTTTTCTTTAGTGGTGATTTTATATATGAGGCGTGCTGATTTTGGTAAATTCATTGATTTTTAAAGTTGCTTCAATGGTTGGAAGTAATTCTTAGCTCTTTAAGAACATACAACTAAACATTAATGACATTAAACACAGTTCATACAGTTTCGACCCATTTAGTCCATTTTTACAGAGTTATCTGCTTATATCCACTCTGACACCTCAACCTGGGAGTCTTTGACATTTTTGAAATTTTTTATCCGACCAAGAATACTTTCAAGATCCTCTCAAGTTACTCCAAATTTCATTTCGCTGGGACAAAAATTATTTTTGCGATCTTATCTCATTAGGAGCGTAGCCATCAACGTAACAGAACGTACTGGGTGGGGCACAAACGGAAAAGATCCCAATTTTTTACCAGTTAAGTGACCCTGCAAATTGAGTTATTGTTTACCTCCCTCGCCTCATTTTTAGAGTCTTCATATACCCAGATGTAACTTCTCGACCGTGGTTTAAATATGCCTATATTTATTTCCATAACTCTTATTGGCAAAATACTGAAATGAGGAATAACGCAATAAATAATTCGATCACTTACAGAACCATCATCCAAGACCCGAAACACTTCAACTATGCTGTCTGCATTAATTCGCACCCCAGTATACTGTTGGTTAAGTTTCCACATTGTGAATCCTTTCGTTTCGTCGTAAACTTCATTTATAGTAAAACTTTTGGCGCTGTGCAAACCGTATATCTTGTATGTCAAGTCGTTCACAGTTCTTTCACTTCCTATCCCACTTAGAATTGTGGAATCAAGACTGCAAAATGTTGCTGCTCTCTTCAGGAAAGTAAAATTGGTTTTCGAATTCTCCATTTCAGATTCGAAATCGACCACGCCTTCGCGCCATATGTAGACTTTGACGTTCTCGACAGTTACTTGTACTTGTTCAAACCTGACTTGGTAAGTTGATTTGCCGGCCTCAATGTCAACTAAATATCACAAATTTTTTTGAAAAACAACATTAGACAAAATTGTTTATTGACCGGAAGCAGTTCTAATGCAGTAATGCAAAAATGAGAATACATTTAATCGTTAAGATTCATGACTACAAAATTTGACTCAATCAAGGCACATGGCCCAAAAAAAGCCTTTACTATACAAATGGGTTGCAAGCAATGGGTTCCACTTAGAGTTGAAATAAAATTGAATACAACATCGTCATTAGAAGGAAAAATCAAACAAAACATATTTTTAAAAGAATTTGAATTGTTTTGGGGGCGCTGCCATTTTTACGAATCGAAGAGGAGTATTGCAGAAGTCCTTTTTCTAAATCATTTTTAGCTAGAGTGAATTTTAAAACAGGTATTGATACGCGCTATAAAATTTGGAGTGCTTTGGGTGCTAAACAAAATTGGAGAGTGAAGCAAAAAGAGAGTGATTCTTTGTTCATACCACTGTTTTCGAGAGAGCGAGAAATTGAGGTGTGAAGAAATTCTGTTATCGAGCGAAAATTGTTGTTCACGTGCGGCTTTTTAAAACATTTTTTGTTTAGAAGTTTGATTATGATATTCTAATACTTTTAGGGTTGTTCTATAGTGGTTTGGAGGTTTCTGGTAATTAATATAATTTTTATGCCAATTTGCAGGTTTTCAAGCTATTTTGCTAAATTTTAGGTGAAATTTTCGTCATTTTTCGTTGATTGTTTTACTGTTTCAAGTAGAATCCTAAACGAGGTCAATCATATGCGCAGTTTTTGATACGAAATGAGTAGAGTATTGTTGTAAAACAATATGACCCTCGTTGAGAAATATGACAAAAAATTCGGAACTTTTGAACTATTTTTCTTAACTTTTTGCAGTTTTTCGTGTTTTTCAAAATCTTAGACACGTCTGTTAGCCTATTATGATTTCCCTATTGTTTTGGCTGCTTTTCATACTCCCATTTGACCAAATAATTCTTTTGTTCGACCTTATGTGCCCTTGTAATTTCAAAAATTGCTTAAATTTATCCAGTTTTTTAGTTCATTTTCTTTTTAAGAAAATTTTATTTTGATTTAGCTCAAATAATTTCTTAATTCGCATGGATAGTTAAGGTACGTACTAGTTTTTTGAATGGATTGTTTCGTTTTGTTTTCTTCGAGTCGTTTGCGGAATGTTTTCGGCTTTGTTTCTTTTCAAGATCTCTTTTCTCAATGATTTTTGAAGTCAAATTGAACTCTTGATTTTGGTCAAGCCAAAACCGAAGTGGAACGAAGAAGTAAGTGGTTTTGCGGCGTAAAACCTTTTTGCTCTAATTTTAATTAGAGTCAGAAAATGGTGTTTGTGCATTAGTTTGCTTTGTCTTTAGTGGTTTTTTGTTCACATGCGGCATTTTGACCTTGATTTCTTTTTTACTGTTTTTCAATATTTTTTGGATTTGGTGTTTTTTTTCTAAATGGTTTTCCTAATCCATTCACAGTCCATTCTATGTCTAGTTTGTTTGTTTATTCAATTAAAAAACTTTGATTTGTGTCAGGATTAGTCCTGATTTTTTTGACCGTAAGGGATAATCACACGACTTTCCTTGCACAGTGATCATTCTAACTTTCCACTAACACAAAATAATGCAGGTTTCACTACGAATTACTTGGTCTAAAAAATCTTTGTGCACAAAAACCTGTCTTATCAAAGGTCAATTGGGTCTGGTATGGTATGCTGAGGTAGCTTCGAGCTCATTTTAGTCTGATCAGAGGCGGTTTAGAACGCACGATAGTCTGATCAGAATGATTGATACATGTCAACTAGCAAATGTTTTTTGGTGAGTGCTTGAATTCCCTGAAATTATTCTGTTTAACGGCGCTACTTTGATATTTATGATAGATTTGGAAAATTGAAGGTTTCGAAAATTGTTTTTTAGAAATTTCTTCTACTGATTTTAAAAAAAATTCTAACAAAACAATTAAAAGCTCCACAGGCTACATCAAATCGGAACAAATATTATTATGAACAGACTTCATTTCTGTTAGATATCTGTACCTGCTTCAAAAACTGGTTAAAAATGATGAAAACAGCAGGCAGCTTCTTTATTGGAAAAAAGAGAGCGTTTAATCAAGAACTTGCGTCAGAAGTGCGATTTTCATGCAAATGTCCAAGATGTACTTGAAAAATAAATTTACTTGTCTTGACGGAATGCTCCACGCCATTTTCCAACAGCTGCACTTTAACGAAAGTCAATGGGTCAAAGCTGGAAATATGGAAGGGGCACGCGTAAACATATGGCCCAGGCAATCCCCCTCCGGGGACTGAATCCACATTGCATTGTGACGCAGGCACATGCCAGGGGTACACGACCAGTAACCCATTTCCAGGGAAGATGTGGCTTATTACATTGCCTCCAGCACCCGTGGCGTCGATTTGGGTGATGTAGTGTCTTTGAAGGTCTGGGATGGGGGTTGAGAACTCAAATTTGCAGTAGCGGTTCACAAAGTCGTTGTTGTTTGGAACCTGACAAAGGTTGTTGTAACCCGCTAAAATTCAAATATTTATTACCGATTTTAACATGAACAGAACTTATCTTTAGATATAATAAATTTCCCCAATGAAGAGTGTCGACAAAAAAATAATCGAGGATTTGAGCAAACCAATCTTGTTTGAACTGAGTTCAATTCTCGCCAATTTCGTTCAATAGGTTAGATCATGATCACAGAAGAAAACTGAATTGTCCATCCTTAGCAGATGCGAAAAACAGAACTTCAAAGAATTGCTCTTATTTAGACTCTTAGCAGTGGAACGACCTGAGTTGGAGTTGAAATGAATAAAAAACCGCCCGCAAATTGTCGGGAAATTGGGATTGAAACAATAAGAGAAAAAAATAATGAGAAAAATTGAGGACAGCCAATTCTTCTATGTTTCAAAAACTGTTCTACATTGATCTGCAGCTTCAATAGGTACAATAATTATGACTAATTCAGCCTCTAAATTGAGCGCAATACTAATACCAATTAGTAGTAGTACACCTCAAGGTACAGTAAAAATTTAACGCGAAATAAAACATGAAACCTTAGTGCCAACACTTTATTGGATCATTCCCTATCTTGCGATATCTGTTTTTGACTAAAAAGCTAATTGCGTAATTTGGCATTCAGATTAAACAGAGAGTGAGTCAGAATTTAAGTCAGAACTCAAGTCTGGACTGCTAATAAAAAATTTTAAAGCAATGTCTTAAAAATCATAAAAAGAACTACAAAATGGAGGCAAGGTGAACAAGTTCAAATAATTTTTTGAAAGCAAACAATAACTCACTCGTTAAAAAGTTAACTTGAATTGAAGTCAATGATTGAAATCAACAATGTTGCACTAGAGGGTGATTTGGAGCATTTTTTTCAAACTAAGCGATAAGAGCGCAATAGAAGCATCAAAGCAACAAAGGCATGGAAATTTCATAAATCAACAATTATTTTTCGAAAACTTTCTGTAACACTTTTAAACAAAACGATTGATGTGAATTCATGGAACGAATTAGATTCAATTAGGTCTCAATGACAACATAATTAAACTGTCATTAATGACATCAGGAGATAAGACAATAAACCTTGCATCCCTTTTTTGAAAAAAAATCTCAATTTGTTTTGAAACAAGTCGCTGAAAAGTTAGAGAGCACTAGAAATTCACTGAAAGATTTGTTTCCATCAGTAAATCTTTGATAGAAACAGTCAGAAATTTGTTTAAGTGAATAATGCCTTAAGTGCAACAAACACCAGCGAATTTTAAAAAAATGCAAATATTTTACTAAGACTATGAGCATATAAATAACAAATTGCAGTAGCTAAGGACTGAAGCTATTTATCCGATTAAAAAAAACACTTCATTTAACGACATCACCTGTAATGAATGAGACTAAGAGATAGAAAGACAAAAAGAACAACAAAAAGTCGCAAATTGGAAAAGTTCAGAAAACTTTGAAATGTTCGACAATACACGATTGGCCTCGTAGTCACAAAAACAAGAGCGTTGAAATGAAACACCTTGCTTATTCTAATTCTCATCAGAAATTTTTGAGATTTTTTAGAGAAAAATTAGATGATAGGACAAAAAACTACAACAGACAATCGAAAAATCAAAGTTTAACTAATAATTTTGAAAAACAGATATTATTCAAAGTATTATTTCAACTTTTTTACTTCTTACTGCAATAGAAAAAACTTGGATTTAACGAGAGTATGTGAAGAGGCGATAATGGGCAATGCATATAGTAAAAATGCATAAAGTTCTCGAGTACCTTTTTAAAACAAAAATGCTACAGTCATAGAAATACTTAGCTGTGAAACCAAAACAATAATTTTATTCACGTATGGGTATAAAGTCAATAAAGCCTCAATGGCAGTAAATTAGACTTGTCTTGAAGACTTTAAGTGATAAGACAACAGAAATACTATATATAACAGGCTAAATCAGAAACTCAAAAAGATTTTATGACAGCAAATAGTGACGGAGTCATGAAGTGCGTTAGCTGCCCTTAAATAATTCAAACAACTGCAAATAGGCGCCATGAAAAAAATTATTTTTATTTGATACCACCCAGAAAGAGGCATACTAAAAAAAATAAAAAGAAGCCCAAAAAGTTTCCGTACCAAAAACCATCAAACCGCATTTTTCACCCCACCTAATTTATAGCTGCAAAAAATGGCAAATAGCGCCATCATTGTCTCCAAAATCAAACAAAGAAACTGCTTCAAATAAATCTAAGCAAAAAAAGCAGCAGCAAGTACACAGAAAAGGTTTTACAGAGAACTGAAGCACTTAAAAAACAAAAAATGAAAAAATTTAGAATGCTTAAACAAAATTTAAAGAATTAATTTAAGTTCTAACAATTTCCTCATAGTTATGATGACGTCACCCCAAAATGTTTTATTGCGAATTTAAAGAAAAATTATCGGGGCCATAATCTGGTTCTACAAATAAGAGACCAAGAATGGAAAAATGACAAAATTTTAAAAAATTGAAAAAACAAGCCAAGTTTAATGAAAAATTCCCAAAATCAATATTCTCAAAAAACAAAAAATTGCGGATAAAATTGACACTATTTTTAATTTTTGACAAAACTTCATTGGACGCCGGCAATTGAAAAAATGAGAAATGACTAAATTTTTGAAAAACATGAAATGAATGCAAAGTTCTTTGCAATTTTTTGCTTTTAAGTTGGAATTTTTGGCATTTCCTTTACTTGGAGCTCAAGAAAGCCACTTAAAAAACATTTTATTTTATTCAAATTTTTTTGAAATGAAATTTTGAAATTCTTCTTGAAATTTGAATTTAGGCCTTTCCGGCAACTTTGGCTCACTAAGCATTTGAAAGACTACTAAAGACATCTCCAGGCCTATAATGAAACTTAAAACCCACTTGGTCTTTACCAATTCATACAGTTTTGAAAACTCAAAGTCATGAAAAAATGTGTAAAAGCATCTTGTGTAAAAAATGTGTAAAAGAGAGCACCAGTGCAATCCAATTTTTTGGATTGTAAAATAATAGCCTTTGAGAGGCTGACGGTTGCTACTAAACAAATTCCACTAATTTTCTTGATTTCTGAACCATTTTTGCTCATCCGTCTCGTGTGATAGCTTATTTCCATATCTTTTTTTTAGTTGCACTTACTTTGTTGCAGATCCATACCACTGCCCTGCTCAAATTTTATATGAAACTTCTCCAAGTTTCCATAAAAGGGAAGCGTCACCACGAACTTGCTCTTAGACTTTGTCACTTCAAACTCAATCAGTTCCTCGACCTCTTCAAACCTGGCTCTGGGAAGAGTGACGAATTGTTTCGTGATTGGCCGATCTGACAGTTCCATTCCTACGAAAGTCTTGATGGTCATTGAGATTGTAGAGCCATCTGCAGCGCCTATCAACTCATAAGTGTTATCCGGCGTTATCGGGATCCCAGTTGGTGGCAAATGATCAAAATTTCCTGGACTTATCGGGTCAAAAACAAATCCGTCCACCGGAGGTATAACTTCGTATGTGATAACTATAGGATCCCCCGATTGCGCTTGCGACATTCCGACGTTGATCAAGGTGCCGCCACCTATACCAGTAAGAGTTACTTCCCCATTAACGGCACCTTGAACTTGAACCTCGAGCAAGAAGGTCAATTGAGAATCTGGGAAGGTAACATCAAAATCATTTTTAAATGCCCAATTTCCGGTCTCAGCTTGGGTATTCGAGTGGTCGAGAACTCTGTACCAAATGGTATTACCAGATCCAGGAACTGAGAACACAATTGTTGTCGAATCATCGCCGTTACTTGTTTGAGTAACAATCTCGACTTCAGCGCATTTTGTGGCAAATTGTTCAGTTGTTTGTCGGGAATAGATGTCCACATTTATGGTAGCTGCTATCATGTAAGCGGTCCCAGGATTTAACCCAGAAAAAGTCCACGACAAAATGTCGCCCGGATAAATCCAATGAATTTCACCACCAGGGGTAATTTGAACTGAAATGTTCTCAAAATTTCCGTTGAAACTTATCGGTCCAGATAATGATGTGACCTCTGGGGTCGCATTTAGCAAACCCAGTCCTCCAGGTCGAGTAGTGAAGCTGAGAAAAACAGACTTGCCATAAACCCCGTCTCTAACTGCAGTAATTCGCGCCAAATATTTTGTACCAAATAAAAGCCCGTCTGTGATTTTCAATTCGTCAGTAAACAGACGAGAATACGAGTGATCTCGTGCAGTGACGTCATTTGGGACGAGAGATAGCTTCGTGTCGGAACCAGGAGTATCAGTTTGCCACGAGAAAGCAAACACATTTTCAGAAGTTTCATTCACTGTTGCGTTCTCGATCAGAGGTTCCACGTCTCCTGAAAAGGCGAAGTTGCTTTTACAGTACAACAGAAAAGAGAAAGATCTTTTCGAGCTGAACAAAAATTTAAGAAAAGTCATTTTTAAACAGTTTTGGTTCTTTCGTATCATACTTGTCAAAAAATTTATTTGTCATAATTGAAAAAAAAACGGTCAGAACCAATGGTGGTGAAATCAGAAGTTGTTAAATTAAGATAAAAAACTTCAAGTGGACTTAAAATTGAGCATTGTGGTGTCCTAATTCATTCTTATCCACAATTAAAAACGATGAAAAAAGTTGAAAAAAATGCGTTTCAAAAAATGCGCCCCAAGAAAGACACCTAATTGTTTCAATTTTCAAAGTGAAGGAATATATGCACGAGGCCGGTTTCTTTGTCTTCAGTCAAATTTTTACTTTTCGTTTGTGTCATGTCGTAGAGAAAATTAATAGCATCATTTTGTAGCTTCTGGAGTCTAATTTTAATTTTGATTTCAATTTTTTAAAAATTTTTGTTTTATTGGAACATAGAAGCAAAACCTGGAACGGAAAAATAAAATCTCTTTGAGATAGGCGGAGGGAGAGGGCTAAGGGGAATTTAAAACTGCGGAGTCTTTATAGATTACTGTAATTTAATTTTTTTGCGTTGTAAAAATTTTAAATTGAGACAGGGAACAAAAGATCATACGAAGGAAAACGAAAAGAAGTCAGAAATTAGGCACCCGAAAAAAAACTGTTAAAATTACAAGTGTTATTTTTATTCCATTATATTTACTTTTAACGCGTTTCTAGTTTGTTAGATGTTTTGAAAAATGGACACAGACAATGACTTTAGAAAAAAAAATCATCTGTGAAATTGTTTTTCTGCCCTCCCCTTTACGTTGATAAAAAATTTTGAAACCAATTTAACGATAAATTCACCCAAGCAAACAATACGGAACCGATTGGATAGCTAATATTTGAAGAAAAGCATGCAGAGAAAATTTCTCGAATATCATATGAAAATTTAGAAAATTTTTGAATTTCTTCATTTTGTTGCTCTGAGTTTATGACCAATTCATTGGAGTTGATTAATTCTGGTTTTAGAGCTAGTGCTAGAAAAAACGGACCTAATTGGGGGATCAAAAGATACAACGAATTGACTTATCAACACATTTTTCACAAAGTTACTGGTAGGATAAAAGTAATCACAAAATAGGCACCCAAAAAGTTTTTTAAAGTCTTCAGAGAAACTAAGATTATCTAGTAGTTTCATTTAAAAAAATAAGAAATTGTTTGCAGAAGTTTACTATTTTTGTCAGAGATTGTCATGATGTTTGTCATTTTTCAAGAGTGAATTTTCAACTCTGTTTAGTGAATATTTCAGATTGACAAAAAGACAAAATTTTCTCAAGGCACTTTTAAGGGCTTCAAAACAAAATAGAGCGAAGCCTTCATTAGCAATTTGGAGCATTACTCTTATTTATTATGTCACGATTCTGCTTTTTTAAATGTCTTTTGTTTTTGTTTGATTTGCTTCTGACTAATTGCTGTTTTTGTTTTCACTAGTTTTCTTTGCATTGCTCATTTCGAAACTACAAAAGACTGTCATAGGAGAGCCAGTGGCGCTCAATGGTTACTAATTTAATATTATTTTTTAATAAATAATTGCGTGAATCGAAGTTAAATAAATATCCGCAAATGCAAGGCAAAGCTGGGATTTTTAATTAGGGTTAACTAGACCTATTTTGGTCAATCAAAAGACTGGAGGAATGTAAGCAAATTGACAATTAGTACCATCGCTCACCAAATTGCTTGTTGCTCAACTGTCTTCAAATATCTAAAAATCTGACGAATGGAACGAAGTTTTAATCTCATCTAAAAACTTTAAAAAAATAATTAGAACATCAATGGTGAGCATAATTTATCAAGATACGATTCATAATTGTAATGACGATGCGATTCATCTTCCAATGGCTGACATATCTTTAGCTATTTCTCTCAAAGGTTCCAAAAGATTATAATGCTGTAATGCTAAGAAATTTAAAATTTGGTATTTTAAAATATGTTTTCGATAGTTGGCTCCTTATTGAAAATCAATTATTTTCGCTGATACTTAACAAAAATAAGCTGTTTTTGGATTGGCCCTGTAATCTGTTCTGCTCGCTGCTCAAAAGATATTAAACATTTACAAACGAATAAATACAGATTTTGTGACTTTGTAATTCCCTAATTTTCTTTGTTGCTAGAATTTCTTCCCTGTGTACGTGTTATCTTCAATTTTTGAATTTATAATAACTGCTATTGGTTTAAAAGTAAATGAATACAGCAATTTATAAATTTTTCTCAATAACTGAATTTTTGTTCAGGTTCAGAAAAAATAACAATTCCTTGTTGCGAGTTTAAAAACTGATCGCCAGATCCCGCATACTTTTAGAGTAAGAAATATGCGTTGATAATGAGATGTTGAATTGTAAAAACGTACTTAGATACAGTCATCACTATCTAATATAGCGCATAATTGTATATACTACAAATGTGAGGGAATAAGCTAAGCATTAGCTCTTAATGCTCGAGCTATATCGCTAAGCATTTAGCCGCCGCGCTCAGCTGAGCTTGTTGTTGTTTGCGGCTATTCCTCTGCTGCTGGGCTTGAATTGCCAGCCAGTGGATTGAATCCTCGCAGAGTTGGAAAAAGTGCTTCTACTACAAATTCACTGCTTTTTATAGTGGTGGTTTATACTTTTTGCCAGCTGGCATAGCCTGATTGGTTGATTCAGTATGTCGACATAGACTACAGCAATAGCACAGTAGGATAGCATCAGATAGCACTAAAAATGATTGAGTTGTTTTGTTTTGTATGTAGAACTGCTAAATCTCACCCCAGTTAAGAAAATTGAAAAAGTTTTTTCACTTTGTGAATATGACTTCTTCTCTGGTTGATCCGAATTACTTTCTCTTCTTGTATTGCTTCGTTGCATCCAGTTATTGTGTTTTGTTGACACATCTGCTACAGCAATAATTCAATAATCTTCGGGTACCAATGTGTGGGCAAAATCTGCCTCACCAAAGAGCCAATTTAGGCAAACAAATAAAGGCAACGCTCTTTTTGGCGTTTTCAATGATAAACGAATGTAACTGACAAATAAATTGAACATCGCAGTCCGAAATCAGAATAATAACAATTGATAACAACAAAAACAAAGCAAGAAATTCATCCCTCCGGGGACAAAAAGAAAAAGAAAACAGTGATAACAGTTAACGAAAGGAAGAAAGTCTCACATTCTTAAGGTGTGAATTTTTTGCTGCTTGGCACTCCAGATATTAGAGTAAGAAATATGCGTTGATAATGAGATGTTGAATTGGAAATACGTACTTAGATACAGTCATCACTATCTAATATAGCGAATAATTTTATGTACTACAAATGTGAGGCAATAATCTAAGCATTAGCTCTTAATGCTCGAGCTATATCGCTAAGCATTTAGCCGCCGCGCTCAGCTGAGCTTGTTGTTGTTTGCGGCTATTCCTCTGCTGCTGTGCTGCTGGGCTTGAATTGCCAGCCAGTGGATTGAATCCTCTCAGAGTTGAAAAAAGTGCTTCTACTACAAATTCACTGATTTTTATAGTGGTGTTTTATACTTTTTGCCAGCTGGCATAGTCTGATTGGTTGATTCAGTATGTCAACATAGACTACAGCAATAGCACAGTAGGATTGCATTAGGTAGCATTAAAAATGATTGAGTTGTTTTGTTTTGTATGTAGCACTGCTTCAATACTTTATAGAAAAATAAAAGAAAAAGTAGACTAATCGAAACTGATAGCTAAATTTGAAATATATATAACTCTCTCTCTATCTATATCTCTCGTAGATTTGCGCATGATTCGAAAGTTTTTCCGATTTAAGCAACGCCTGGATATGTAGGTTCTAGGTTGCTGGGTACACTTTTCTCCTCTCTAAAATGTAAACATGAGGGTTTTTAAAACATGTTGATATATAGAAAAAATACACACACAGAGATATATCAATACACACACACACACACATATATATATAAATATATATATATATATATATATATATATATATATATATATATATATATATTTGTGTATATTTATATATATATATATATATATATATATATATATATATAATTTTTTATATTGTCGGCTATTGTGATTTGAGATTTGGGCTCTAAATAAAATAGAAAGAATATTTGTTTACATCATATTCTTTGACACAAAAACGTCTTTTCACTCAAAGTTAAGCAAAAAAATTTTCATTTTCTCCACGGAAAAACCATGATGATTTATTTCGGACAGTAACGCCTATTTCTTAAGTTATATAGTGACGAAACGGATGATTTCTTAAGTCAGAAAACAATGAAAGCAATGATTTGCTTTGAACCGATGACACTGACTCTATTTTTGTTTAGAAAACGACGATACCGAATCTCTCTTACGTTTAAGAAACGACGGTACTGAATCTTTCATGCGATTAAAAACAACAACGCAGAATCTCTCTTCCGTTTAAAAAACGACGATATGAATCTGTCTTACGTTTAAAAACGCTGATACTGAAAAACGACGATACTGAACAAAGGCCATGATACTGACGTAGAAATTATAATAGCTAACGTTGTTTCTGGCTAGAAAACAAAACGGCGATACGGACGACGTTTCATGTTTTAAAATGAAAGATTTCTCAACTAGGGCTTGTTTTATATCTATTTTCCCGTGAACTGAACTTTTACCATAAATTTATAGATCCATGCAGATATTTTTTAACTGTGATTTTTTGCGGTTCTGAAGCAACATTGTAAAAACATTATTTGTTTTGAGATTATGGTCACTATAAGAAAATCTAAGTTTTGCTCCTTTAATTATTTATTCTTTGCGCATAGAAAAGGTTTGTTCGATTAAGCATTTTTCTTTACGCCTAAAAAAGGTATTTTTTTCATTTAAGCATTCATTTTTTCCAGGTTGAGGTGCCATCCGGAAATGACCTCTGATCAGACGAAAGTAACTTTTGATCAGAGCATCCCAGGCAAAACCTCTGATCAGACTGAAGTTCGCTCGAAACACCTTATGCGCTAGGATTGCGCTAGAAGTTGTCTCTGATCAGACCCTGTCAGAGTAAAATGACTTCTGATTTCACCGAAATCAAACCATCGTCTAGAAGATTGTTTAACCATGCCCCAAACCAAACCAAGACCATTGTCACGACGGTTGTGCGCTCCTCAAAATTTCTTCTGATCATACAATTGTTTGCTCGAAAATCACTCCTGATCATACTATTGTGCGCTCGAAATTGCTTCTTGTCAGATCCAATTGTGCTCAAAATATTCTGATCATTGGTTGGTTTTCACTATGAACGAATTTTGCTATAATACATTCATTTCACAAAAATTGGTGTTTGCAATTTTAAATTTATCGAAGGAAAAACCAATTCTACAAGTATTGCTAATAAAAAATAAAACCCAATTTTTGAGGCTTTTAGTACATATTTCTGACTCAATGAATGAGTTTAGGCAGCTTTCTATAAGAAACGTCGTGGTCTACAGTTAATCAATTTTTCCTCTTACGGAGGCTGGAATTTGCTACCAGATGGACCCCTTTGGTTCTGCTCAGAGCCATCAGATTTTGGGTGTGTCTCTGATGAGAATGCTGCTCTTTTGTAGTCTCTTCACAGAGCCAACATCGCTCAGTAAAAAAAAAACAAAAAAGTCGAAAGAAAAAACTGCGCTCGAAATGGTCTCTGATCAGACCCAATGGCGCTCGAAATCTTTTCTGATGAGAGTAATGTGCGCTTGAAACAGCCTCTGATCAGACCAACCCAGACCGAAATGACCACTGATTAGACCATTACCATCCGGAAGTGACCCCTGATCAGACCATCCCCAGACTGAAGTGACCTCTTATCATACTATTATGCGCTCGAACCGAATCCCAGTCCCTGTAAATTTGGTCTGGAAACACCGTGTGCGTTGGACTTGCGTCTGATCAGAGGTCACTTCCGTCTGGCACTTCAACCTGCGTTACGCATAGAAAAGGTTTGTTCATTTAAGCATTTATTCTTCACGCAAAGTCAAGGTTTGAGGTTTTCTTGTCCAATTTAAACCATCTGTAAAAATTCTTTTGTCATTTAAAGCTATTTGACCTACTGGCCCATTTCTTTTGACTTATTTGATTGTCTCCTCAAATACATCAATTGTCAATGCCTATTTAATAACCTTTAAGTTGAAGGTGTCATATGTATTTGGAAAAATTTATTATTATTATCATTATTAATTTTAGTCTTCTCATGAACATTTTTATATTGCCCTATAAAGTTAAACTTCAATTAGGGAATAATTCTTGCTTACTTCCCAATACTGCAACATCGCACATGTATGTATCTCTTGAGTGAACAATATTCCCAGTGTGAACAACTTTGAAAAGAGATGATCTAGTTATGGAGTTGCACTGAATGTTGATCCACTTGGCTCTGTGTACTTCATTAACTCTCTCGCAAAGTGAGCAGTCGTCAGCTGATGCACATTCGTAGACCTCAAGGCCAATCAGTCCAGATACTAAAGGCAACCGAAATAAGTTTCGGATCAGTCAAAAATAGTTAAAGAAAAAGCGAATTGAAGTAAGTTACATAAAAAATTTGCAGCCCTAATAGCTCGATTAATTTGATATTTGAATTTTGACCCGTGCGTATTTCATTTTGAAGACAACTCCCCACATTTGGATCTGGTATGAACACATTATAATCAAGCTGCAACGCAATGCCCTCCAAGGTTAAAGCTCCTCATTTCGAGCCTCTTGTCAAACATTCTATACCAAAATGACCAAAATCTCTGTACGTGAGGGAAGGAAGGCCTATAGTTACTGGTGTAAATTTATTAAAATAGGGTCTTACCTCCATTGTCATTCGGAGCTAGAATGAGCACGTTAGATATGTACTTGCTGATATCAAAACTGAAACTCAGTTCAGCTCTGTCAGATGAGCCGATTGCAGCCAATAGAAAACAATCACCAGTGTCGTAACTGTCCAGATCGTCCAAAATCTTTGCTACTTGAGTTTGCCACTGGCTATTAGGGCCAGAATACGAACTGTCCGAAATTGAGGCTACAATTTTTCCATTCGGGGCAACTAAATAAAACCATAAAGTGTTAGATACATTAATTATCTTAATCTCTGTTCAGATTACATTTTTTTTAATAATGAAGAATTATGGTGTTGCGATATTATATACCAAAATATGACAAAAAGTGGGATATTATAGCATCCTTTTAAAAACTGAAAAAATCGGTGATATAGAAACTGTTGAAAAAATTGGTGATATAGAAAAGAAAACAGGGTTGATTTTTGTACTTTCACATTTTTATGTGAAACTTCCATTAAATTCTCACATTGTCGAGCAGAATAAAGTTAAAGATAGAAAACAATTACATCTTTTAACAGCACCAAAA